>NC_053024.1:696169314-696234395 GCF_003073215.2 Triticum urartu
CGGCGGCAGGGCGGCGGTACGGCGGCGCGGCGTCAGGGGCGCTAGGGTTTGGGGCGGCTCGGGCTGGGCTCCCCGGCTTATAAAGGCCGGCCGGACGGAGTCCTGGCCGAACACGGCCCAAAGTCGGTTTCGCGTTTTTTTAATAATTACGTACAGAAAAACAAATAAAAGAAATACTAAATGGACTCCAAAAATCTCGAAATAAATTTTTCCCAACTTCTAAAATCAAGCCGGTCTAGATGAACATTTATTTGGGACCTAGATGCAATTTTGAAAAACGCGCATTTTTCCTAAATTCAAATAAAATAGCAATAAATCCAAAATAAAAATCTTATTTGATTTTATTATTAAATCCTCAATATTTCTTTATTTTGGGAAAATCATTTTATTTCCTCTCTCATATTTTTATAATAGAAATAATAGAAGATAAAATAAATAAAATCAAATGATCCTATTTCCAAAATTTGAGAAAACTTAAATATGGAAATAACGAAATCCCCAACTCTCTCCGAGGGTCCTTGAGTTGTGTAGAATTTCTAGGATCAAACCAAAAGCAAATAAAATATGATATACATTGATGATCTAATGTATAACATTTCAAATTGAAAATTTGGGATGTTACACCAA
The DNA here is from genome assembly GCF_003073215.2 of Triticum urartu. Lineage (NCBI taxonomy): Eukaryota > Viridiplantae > Streptophyta > Magnoliopsida > Poales > Poaceae > Triticum > Triticum urartu. The sequence goes on from NC_053024.1 coordinate 696,169,942, forward strand.
CTCATGAGAATGAGAGATGCATGCAAAGATTTGTGTTCTCTCCATCTATTGACCGAAGGTTTGGGGGAGAGAGAGAGAGAGAGAGTATCCATGAGCTCCAATTAGAGCTGGCTAGCTCGGTCTTCTCTCCCTTCCTTCACTTGCATGAGCTTCATCTTGTATTCATGGACGACGAGCGCCCAACTCATGAGCTGCATGCAAAGATTTGTGTTCTTCCCATCCATTGAGCGATAAGACAGAGAACGTGGTGTGTACAGAGCATCCCCATTGGCAGTCACGGGTGCGTGTCTGTATGCTGGGGCAGTGTAAGACAAGATTCCGCAGAACCTACTGCGGAACAGTACCCTATGATGCCAATGAACTTAATAGCTACCTGCCACACGGTAACGGATACACTAAAAACGGAATCTGTGACAGGTATCTCGAGGTACAGCGCCATAACTCAACGGCAAGGATAACGCGGCCTGGGTGCAGGTGCTCAAAAAATCTGCATCCAACTCATGGCGGACGGGGTGTAGGCGGGTAACCCGGGAGGCGCGAGAGATCTGAAGGCATAGGCAGCGAGAGCTCTGCGGCGGCCCTCGGCGGCAACGGTGGGGGAATACGGAACGAGAGATCTGCTGCGGTCCTCGTCCGCAGCGCTGCAGGCACGGCGAGTGCGAGATCGGCGGCCCGCGTAGGTCGACAGTTAGCGAGCAGACGAACATGCTCCCGCAACCGCACCCACTATTTGGGCCGGCCCAGTTTGGCTTTTTTAGGCCTCCTTTGGGGATTTTGTAGTAATTCTAAATGATAGAAATTTACGTCTCAAAAACAAATGCTGGAAATTTTGTACTTGGAAACATTTCATTGGAGCCCTTTGGTTTATACAAATGGATTCTTACTTCCATGTAGGATATAAACCAATCCTCCACATTTCAAACGAAAAAAAATATTAGCCTTGACTTGATGGAAAATTCTTTATCCTATAAATCAAATAAAATTTCTTTTCTTATAGAGATCGAGATACATGTCATCTCACTTCATATGATATTTTCTATACTATAAACCGAAGGAGGCCTTAGGGTGTTTTCCACTGGTTTTCCTTTTTTGTATTTTTTATTTCGATTGTTTGTAATTTTTCTAATTTTCATTCTTTTCCCCTTTTCCAAATTTCACAACAAAAATAAAATTTAAAAAAAGGTCAAAATGTTTGCCCTAGGTTTTCAAAATCGTGAACATTATTTTAATACAGGAACATTTTTTTCAAATTGTTGAACATTTGATGGGAAAGGGAATTTTTTAAAAATTAGATATTTATTTGAAATTCAAGAATATTTGGGTCAATTTGATGCTTTTTTTAATTCAGAAAATTTTTCAACTTTCTAAACATTTTCTGAAATCCAGAAGCATTTTTAAAATTCATGCATATTTCTGAAATGTGAAAAAAATTGAATTCACAAACATGTTTCAAATTCTCAAACATTTCCTAAAATACAAAAAAATACTTTAAATTTATAAAAGAAATATGAATTTCAATATTTCTTAAATCCTAAAGATTTTTTAAAGAAGCTAAAGAACAAAAATAGAAAAGGAAAAAAAGAAAAAAAACAGGAGTACCTCACCCAGCATATGGGCTGGCTGAAAAATGTGCGCGGGGAATGTGGGATGCCGTGTTCCCTCATAATTTCCCGCGTAGGTCGGGGAATAGGAGGTTTCATTAAAAAATAGAGAGAGGAGAGCCAAGGTTTTGTGTTAGTTCTGGTAGGGTAGTAAATAGGCCTAAATCATGGACTAGAATATTTATAGCCCATTAATTACAAATTTATTCCAAATGAATATAGACTTGTCTCAAAAGATGAATTTAGACTTTTCTAAAAAATGAATTTAGATTGTTTTTATGAGATAAAACTAATTGCATTGAATTTAATTCGACGGGCTAGAAAATTATGTCGCAATTCAAAAGAGAGTTTTCCCAATGGGATTAAAGAACTAAATTCGAAGATTGATCGAAGATCGGTGGATTCGAAGGAGTGTACAGATTCGTTCAGATTTTCGAAAAGAGAAAGATGCCATGTATGATTAGATAACCATAGTTCCAACATGTATATACACTCTATAAGAGTTGAAACATGAACCGCGTAAGGAATTGGCGATTAGCTCCAGGAGCGATCATCACTGATGTCGAACTCAACTTGGGGGAAGAAGTCCGGACTCGGCAGATTTGAGTCAAGGGTTTCAGTGACGTGCTTCACTAGGGTCGTGGTTAAGATTTTGATCTAGGGTTTCGATTTGGATTATTAGGATTGATGTGCGAGATAGATGTGATAAGCCAATCACATGAGAGTTTGGGAGGAGATACGACATTTAATTCCTAGAGGAATTTCGTTGCAGGAGATTATTTAGGAATTAAACTAATGTACATAATTAAACCGGCACACAATAAATCACACAAGAAATCAAATAGAATTTATTTTGTTTAAAAATTTGGAATTAAGTTGAGAGATAGAAATTGATTGCAAAAAAGATTTAATTTAATAAATACTTTTAAAATTTTATATTTTCGCATTTCCAAAAATACGAAATATTACACACTATGACTACAAGAATGACGTCTTGGCTGGCTATTCACACCCCTGTTGGGAATTATTAGTCGAATTCCGAGTGGTCGCTATTCAGCATATACCTAGAGAGGAAAATATGGAGGCTAACGACTTGGCACAAATTGCTTCAGGATATCACACCATCATGGAAGGCATCGAGATCTAGATCAGTTGCATAGAAGATGGGGATTAAGAGCCAATATTATTAATTATTTAAAGAACATGTCTTAACCTGGAAGCAAAATGCTCAATTATAAAGTCTTGAAATATAATTTAATGGGGGTGATTTGTATTATCAAACCTTGCACAGGTTGTTGCTTAACTGCCTAGGGCCTGAGAAAGCCAAGCCGATAATGCATGAGGTTCAAGAAGTATTTGTGTAACTCATCAATCGGTTCACAAAAATAAGTGGCTAATTTGATGCATGGAATATTTTCTAGCCAACTATGTTGCAAGATTGTTTCAAATATTACAAGGGTTGCTAGGATTATTGTTATAAGTTTGTTAATGTGCAGATTGGGCCTGCATTAGCTATGCATTCGACAACCAAACATTGGCTACTCAGGTTTAGCATTGATTAAGAAGATGAAACCATGTTGAGAGTTTTAGTGCGGTAGTTCGAGTGCGCATGACCCATGAATAGTCACTAATAGTTTAACCACAAAGGTGGCAATGGCCTACTGGAGTGGAAGAGTAGCAAGGAAGAAGCATGGCATCATCTGTTCACGAGTTATCATAAGAAAGGTCAAGTATTTATTAAAGTAAGGAAGCATTGTAAGCGATAACCTATGGATATGCTAACAGTTCCATAACAAAGGTGACAGTGAATATTATCGTCAAAAGTTAATGAGAGAGAAGTTTCACATCATCCTTCCACGAGATAGCATGAGGAAGAGTAAGCCTTTGATAAAAGAAAGATGTGTGTCACAAGTGGAGTTTGAATTTTCCAAGTAATGTTCATCACCACCAGAGCTTGAAAAAGTTACTTGGCTAGGATAGAATTAGGGATTCTCCAAAAGAGTGAACAAGCCAATTTAGAACACGTTGCTGAAGGAAAGGTCCTATTAGATATATTAGTTCACGGTGCTCAGATTTACATCCATACGCAAGTTCTACTGTTTTTTGGGCTACATTGTACTTCTAGGTTATTGTGGTTTGGATTGGGATGGACTGGATTTCTGAATCTGAACGCAATTGGTTCAACTAGGGTTTAAACCTAGATCGGTCGAGTGATGTGTGTAGGTCACTGTGGGTGAGTGCATGGCATAAACAACATAGAGGTGGGTTCAAATGGCTGGTTTAGGATTGCCCATGATGTACTCGATGAAACTCGAGGCATTCTAGTGAGTGTGTGTAGAAAGGTGTAACAACCCAGAGTTTTAAACCAGATATTTTTTGCATAATGGTAATGTAATAATTTAAGTTTGCATTTTCATGTGATCATTGTCATAAAATATCTCACCTCAAATTATTAAGATGACTATTTTCAGAATTCCAATTATTACTAAGAACTGATCCATAAAAGAAGTTATATTACTAAGAGTTGATTCCATAAACATGTTGTATCAATGAGCTGAAAGCTATCGTTTGATAGAGTTCAATGCCCTCACATTATTACCTTATAAAAACTCCCAATCCTGAAAATATAATGTGAAACTCAAAGTGAAAAGGTGAAACCAAGGAGCCGACAAACTAACCAAAACCCACGACAGTAGGGAACCAATGCAGAATACGATCGTCGCAGAGGAAGAGAGCAAGCAAGGGTCGTCGGAGTAGCGCTGGTGGAAAAACAACAACATGAGGAGGCGGCGCTGATGCGAGGGATAAGAACAAGGCTGGAGGAAACATGCCAGGGGGCGGCCACATGAGGGAGGAAGACGGGTGAAGGAATAGACGAAAAGATCCAAAACCAAAAATATTTAAGGGCTAAAGTGAAAAAGGAAAAATCCGAAATAGGTAAAGTGAAAATTGGAAACCGAAAAACACTGTGATCGCCTCTCCCTACAACACATGTCAAACTCGGAGCACGCCAGAAAAGTTCCTCGACTCACGAAGATGTGATGCTTGTCATGCTAGAGTGTGACCTGAAGTGATCTCCACGGGGAATACCACTTAGCTACTGAGAGAATCTGCAACGTTGACCCTCAAAGCGTCTGCATTCGTCCAGACCAAGCGGTCGCCATCCAAGATGGTACCCTATCGCTCCGCGGACCTGTCTGGATGTCCATTTGACCGGCAAACCAAAGGAAACCCAGGGGCTTTGCGGGTGTCCGGACCACTTCCACCCACGCTTCTGCCATCCCAGTCCCACCAAAAACTTCTTTGTCTGAAAAACCCTCTCTACATGAAGCGATTTTGTGCATTCATGTTGGTCAACGCCACTCTAGAGCGGACATGACTTCACGGCATTGATGCCAGTCAAACCGATGCGACCACATGAGCAGGTGGCATGCTTCACTGTCGACATGACGACCGGGAAGCTTAATCTATCCGTTGCGCCACATTGAAGCCGGCTTCATGTGGCTTCCCGTTCCTTTGCATGACATGCTCGTGCCTATTTAAGCACGATTCTAGCAATGTCCACACTGCACCAACCCATTGCATCTATGTACCCACCTTCTCCACTCCTCTTCTCTCGGGCGACGTCCAGACACTGGCTCCACCATGCCCAAGTCATGGTTCACCGCGTCGGCAAGCGGTGGTAGTTCCGGACCTCCCTCCAGATCGTGGCACCATCGGCGTCACTCTCCGGGGCCCTCTTCCTCAACGGGCGCCCGCTCCTATGAGAAGTACCACAAACCGCAGTAGCAGCCTCCGCTGCTGAATCCTTCTCATGAGATGTCACGGCAGCTGCGCCTGTACGTGGGGCAGCGGCGACATACAAAGAGTACGCCAGTCACATGGAAATCATGATGGAGCGGTCGCTCCGGTACCGTGGTTCGTCGCCGCCCTCGTCGGTGCCAGCATGCTTGAAGGAGAAGCCCCCCTCACCGTCGTGCTACTGTGTGAAGAAGGAGTCGGTGTCGCCACCTCTCTGCCACATGAAGGCGAAGCCGATGTCCCACAGGCAGGGGCAAGGCAAGCCTCCCTGACATCGTCGATGTTAGCTACGGCCGCCCTCCATGCGGTGTGGGAGGAAGCGGAGTGGCTCCTCCGCGAGTTCCAGGTTGCGGTCGGTCAGGGCTGCAATGGCCCTGCACCCTTCCACCGATGGAAGGCCTACTCCGACAATGACGACGATGGCGGTGCCATGGCCAGACCGGCAACGCGTACGAGGTCGCCGTACGCTACAAGCTAGTGTTGGTATTTTTAGGTTTTGAAATATTGTCTGTTTTATGTAAATTATGTCAAACTTTATTGAATTTTGTCATGTTTTTTAAAGGAGGTTAAATCACCGACCTCTGCATCATCATGATTCACACACCACTATTATTAATATTAACCGAAGTAGATAACAACGATAACCACATTTTTGTTAGGGATCGTAGCAGAAATTTAAAATTTTCTACGCATCACCAAGATCAATCTATGGAGTAATCTAGCAATGAGGGGAAGGAGAGTGCATCTACATACCCTTGTAGATCGCTAAGCGGAAGCGTTCAAGTGAACGGGGTTGATGGAGTCGTACTCGTCGTGATCCAAATCACCGATGATCCTAGCGCCGAACGAACGGCACCTCCGCGTTCAACACACATACGGTTGGGAGAAGTCTCCTCCTTCTTGATCCAGCAAGGTGAGAGGAGAAATTGAGGGAAAACTCCGACAGCACGACGGCGTGGTGGTGATGGAGCTCGTGGTTCTCCGGCAGGGCTTCGCCAAGCACTACGGAGGAGGATGAGGTGTTGGAGGAGGAAGACGGCTGCGCCAGGGGAAGGGTGCGGCTGCCCTCTCTCTCCCTCACTATATATAGGGGGAAGGGAGGAGGGGGAGGCGCCCTAGGGTTCCCTAGGGGAGAGGCGGCGGCCACAGGGGAAACACTAGATGGGTTTGGGCGCCCCCACCCCCTAGGAAACTTGCCCCCCAAGCCGGGAGGGGCGGCTGCCCTAGGGGTGGCGCCCCCACCTCTCCTGGTTACGTGAGATGGGGTGGGAGGGGGCGCTCAGCCCCTTAGTGGGCTGATGTTCCCTCTCCCCTTGGCCCATAAGGCCCCCCAACGCTTGCCGGAGCCTCCGAAACCCCTTTCGGACACACTGGTCATCACCTGGTACCCCCGGAACAATTCCGGACTCCAATACCCTTCGTCCAATATACTGATCTTCACCTCCGGACCATTCCGGAGCTCCCCGTCATGTCCGGGATCTCATCCGGGACTCCGAACAACCTTCGGTAACCACATACAATTCCCTTTGTCCAGCGGTATTGTACTTGCCCGAGATTCGATCGTCGGTATCCGATACCTTGTTCAATCTCGTTACCGGCAAGTCTCTTTACTCGTTCCGTAACACATCATCCCGTGATCAACTCCTTGGTCACATTGTGCACATTATGATGATGTCCTACCGAGTGGGCCCAGAGATACCTCTCCGTTTACACAGAGTGACAAATCCCAGTCTCGATTCGTGCCAACCCAACAGACACTTTCGGAGATACCTGTAGTGTACCTTTATATCCACCCAGTTACGTTGTGACGTTTGGCACACCCAAAGCACTCCTACGGTATCCGGGAGTTGCACAATCTCATGGTCTAAGGAAATGATACTTGACATTAGAAAAGCTTTAGCAAACGAACTACACGATCTTGTGCTAGGCTTAGGATTGGGTCTTGTCCATCACATCATTCTCCTAATGATGTGATCCCGTTATCAACGACATCCAATGTCCATGGTCAGGAAACCGTAACCATCTTATTGATCAACGAGCTAGTCAACTAGAGGCTTACTAGGGACATGGTGTTGTCTATGTATCCACAAATGTATCTGAGTTTCCTATCAATACAATTCTAGCATGGATAATAAACGATTATCATGAACAAGGAAATATAATAATAACCAATTTATTATTGCCTCTAGGGCATATTTCCAACAATTTTAACCATTACAAGATATGAAAAAGCACATTAGATTAAGTAAACTTCTTCCACAACAACGCCTTTAAAAAGGAATAAGTGCCCTCGCATCGTTGTCGTCATGTGCGATCGAACACTCACAAGACAAGGATTTTCATCCTGGTTGATGAAACCAACCACCAAAGGGCACATCAACAAGAACATAATGCCTTCAACAAGATAACAATGCAAGTTCCCTGCCGTCGAGCCCAACCAATTAAGACCAGAGCAGGTGTTTTCACTCTGGACATGAAGCGATGTTTCATCATGATCTTGAAGAAGGGTCATCTGAAGGTCACACCAACCTGTAACCCACGGTAGGCCCGAAAAGGCACTAGCGAAAAGAGGGGGGGCGACCTCCCACCATAGACAACCACCCAGTTGTCGGGGTGTCGTCGATGCTGCAGTGCAGATCTGGCCACAGTCACTCAACACCTGCGCAAACCAGCTGTACCATCCGCCACACCCCCGGTGACAGTGTCCTGGACTAGGGGGTGGTAAGCACATCGGCCCTCGGTCATGGGCTGGGCCGAGGACCCCCAAATGACCAACAAGTGGGTCACGTTTGCCATGCCCCACGGCTTACTCAAGATGAAATCCTCTGAAGACTTAGCGCATACTCCAAGACACATTTGAATCATCGTCAGCATATTTATTCCTTGATGTAATCGATCTAAATGTAACCTGGATACCTCTGGTGTCTATATAAGATGAGGGGTTTAGACCATAGGGTTAGATTCATTCACATACGAGCTCGAGGTAGATTATCGTGTACTTTGTACCCCATCTACAATCAATACAATAGAAGCAGGACGTAGGGTTTTACCTCTTCGAGACGGCCTGCACCTGGGTAAACCAAGTGGCTCTCGTGTCCTTGTTACCATCTCGCCAAAAAAGATCAGGACCCCTACCCGAGATCCATCGGATTCAACTCCGACACCCAGGGTTGCTGCCCCAGCGTCCTCCACATGAGTCGTCGTTGTAGCATCGCTGCCACCCGATCTGTTGCTCGCAGCCGCCCAAGATCGCTGCCCCAGCGTCCACAATGGGCAGCCCGCTCACATTGCCGCACTTCATCCATCGCCGCACGTTGTTTCGGTCCCAGCCTCCGCTGATAGATCGACATAGGTAGGCGCAATGGTCATCATCGGCCCCATCACCTCTGCGGTGCGCACCATCGTGAGCACCCGCACCATTTGGTAGATACGAGGTACGGACATCCCCTTGCCCATGGCCACCACCAAAGTTCACACGGTGCCTTGCCATGAAAGGCCGCCTCACGAGGTCGATGCTTTCATCCTTCTGCCCTTGTGTTTGCAAGCATTTAGGCCGATTTGTTCAATTTTGCTTGAAATATATGTGGGCATGGTTGGATGGCCGGCTTTCATATCACTATTGCGGATCAATCCGAACGCGTCCGCAAACAAATAGACCGTCCATTTTAGGCTTGGGCGTTAGAAATGCCTGATTTCGATGAATTGGCCGTCAATTTTTGTTCTGACACAACAACGGGGGACCAACAGCCAACCTGTACTCGATCTTCAGTTCGTGTTTGTCGGCAACGAACGGCTAGGTGAAGTAATCGAATTCTTCCGGTGAAAGACACCCTTATAAATCACTCCAAGCTGAGCTATCCTAGCAAGCAAACGATCCAAACGAACTGAATCATGCGAAGTCTCACCAACTGATTACTGATCGAACCAATATCGTCATCGATAGTAAGTACAGTACAGTACTAAAAACAGTTCTAGAAAACATTGTTGTGCTCTGTTTGATCCTACATATTCTTGACTGTTTTGAGACGAGGCGAAAACCCAGGAATTTTCAGTTGTATAGGAGCATGGGTTTGGTCAACGTCTCAAGAGGTGCATTGTTCATTAGTGTATAGTATTAGAGTCTGTAATGAGAGTTGGATGGCGTCATTATGGAAGGCTCTGTGTATACGTGTGGACCAAGAGTGGATGCATCGATCGATGCCGTTTTGGAAGGCGTGCATCGATCGATGCCGTTTTGGAAGGCGTGCATCAATCATGCCCGTTGCTACTCTTGCCGAGGTATCAACTCATACTCATTCTCAGGGATGTTTGTAGGGATGAAAACGGAGCGGAAACGGGCGAAACAAAGCGCTATCATATTTGTTTTCATATTTTTTTGCAGAAGCGGAAACGAATACAGAAACCCCAGAAATGAATACGGAAACAGATACTATCGAAAACGGACACGGAGTGAATACAAAGCGGATACGGAAACAGAAATAGGCATTGATTGGAAATTAAAAACCTCTTGAATTATAGAGAAATACACACAAAAATAAACAAACTTAATGAGTTGTTAACATGGCTACAAAATAATATCATTATTTTAGCAACTTAGCGTAATATTGTAGTCGTACCGGACAATTGCATATAGGGTCAAGCTGAGTACATGTGTGGTAGTAAAAGTTTGGCCTTAGATCCATTCTACTAATTGTGTCATCGTGTTCTCTTTAGTGGTTGGGCTACAAAGAAGCTATAGGTGTATAGTAAAAACAGAAATTCCATATTCACAGAAACGGAAAGTTCCATTTCTATGCATGTTCCACCGGAAAACACCGTTCCGTTTTTGTTTCCGTTTCCGCATAAAAAAAATCCATTTCCACTTTTGTTTTGCAAAATTCCGTTTCCGTTTTCATATTTCCTCTCCGTTTCCATTTTTCCTCAAGTTTCCACTCCATTTTCATCCCTAGGTGTTTGGTTTCAGGGACTTTTTTGTGTTGGGACTAGAAAAAGTTCCTAGCAAACCAAACAGAGTGGGATTTTTTGAAACTTTTTGCTAAAAGTCCTTAGAAGCACCTCCTTAAGAGTCTTTTTTAAAAAATCCTAGAGAGTAGAAAAAGTCCTAGAAATAAAGAACCAAACCCCACCTCAGAGTTGAAAAGGGCAGGGTTAACTGCAGGTGCAATATAACTAACCAGTAAACACTCATAGTAACAAGAGGTATCAACACAAACTCATTCTTAGTTCGTCGACCAGTAGATATCATGCATATTTTGTCTGACGAGAAACTTTGCCCAAGGCAATAGCTAGGATAAACATAAACAAGCCTATTCATGGTGTGATCGTTACTGCACTGAAAACTTGACCATAGTGCCGCGACCATGGGCAGGCCCAGGAATTGAGGGTTGTGTATTCAAAATCTGAAACTATTTTTGGAAGCCTATAGCCTTCCTTTTGGCAAGTATAACTGATTATAGTAGCATATTGTACTAGTTCCAAATTATACAGAAGATATCGCGTAATATAATATATTAATAAAAATTGATAATAACTTGTATTGTTGAACATATAGAAGTAAAAACTGTTTAACATATTGTGGCAAAATCTAAGATATATAGAGAATAGAAATAGCAAATGATAAGAAACCTTACAAGTACAAGATAACTTTGCTATCCTTGATGCTTTGAAAATGAGTGATGATGTCCTCACCCTCGACCATTCAAAAAAATGTCTTGTATATTACTGCAAGAAGAAAATCATGCATGTACATGAATTCTGTTCGAGTAAGAATCAGCATAGAGGAGAGAGCCCAATTTCAGAAGTCAAAGGATTAATACATCTAATTAGCAATTATACTTCAATAGTTCAATCTGTGGTTGTGTCTTCGAGATTGAATCGATGCGGCCTGCTGCCCACTGCCATTTCAGTGATCAGAAGTTCAGACCCGGAGGGAGGTAGGGAACAACAGATGGATTCGTCGCGACAGCGCGCCGTGCGCACGCGCGATCGTCGATCAGGCGACACGGTGGCAACAACCCTAGCCGACCGCCTGGCGAAGTGGAGGCTCGCGTGCGAACTGCAATGCGAATAGAACGATCGATGCGGTGAAGGGTCGAAGGGATGCCGGTTCGTCTCTGCGTCTGAATTCAGAATGATCGACCAGCCATTTTGGGTCGTAGGTGTTGAGGCCTTGCGGGAAACAGAGGATGCGGCCTAGCTCTGTTTTTGGGCGTACGTGTTGTAGTTTCGTTTTTCCATACACAAACACAGTATATACACGATATATACCTAATTTTTGTCAGGAATAATGGGTATTCAGTTGAATACCGTTGAATTGAGGTGAGCCCGCCCCTGGCAGCGACAGATGATATAACTTTGCAGAATTCGTTTAACCGAAATTTGCAGCCTCACACACAAAATATTTGACTGAAAAGAGCAAAGCTTACACCCAAATTCTGTAGATGCGAGCTCCGAGCCCGTTCGCTGTTGTTTTCTTTGTTTTTTCTTCTCATGTTTCTCCGTGGTTCCTTGCATTCAATCCCTGTTTTGTCCGGGTTTTCACAGTTTTTTTAATGTTTTCTTTCCTCTTCCATTTTGTTTTCTGTTTCTTTTCTTTTGTTTCCATTTTCCTTTTTGTTTATATTTTTTTGACAGTAAGACTGTAAGGAAGGTCCTTACAGTATAATAGGTGCAACAAACTTAAATTACAAATATCATGTCTTGAACCTAGATGGGTGGAAAGGCATCAGCCCCTTTCTTTCACTAGGCTATGCCTTAGTCTGCTTTTTATTATAAATTTCACCATGCATTACAAAGATGTCCTCTGTATATTATGAAAATGTCCACCGTACAATATGAAATTTTTCGCCATGCATTATAAAAATGGTCATCAAGTATTGAAAATATCCTATCATATATTACAGAAATGTGCAATGTGTATTTAAACCTTTTCATCCTATATTATAAAAAATGTTGTATTTAATAAATGTCATGGTGTATTAAAAAGGTTCATCATGCATTATTAAAATGTTCATTGTATATTAAGAAAAGGTTCAATGTGTATTTTCAGAACGTTTGAAATAAAAACCGACCAAAAATCTGTTCCGATATAGTTTACCAGACCGTACAGTATGAGCCGCTATAGTAAAACTGACTACAATAGATAGCAACTAACTAAAGGTTACCCCTTGTGGGGGACGTCCAGGGGTCACTTTTGGTGCCTGTGGTAGCACGTCAAGTGGTGCATCCAGCCACCGGCATATGTCATGTGATAGGCGCTCACTATGATTTTTTTACATGTCTTTGGGTTTCTGATGAGTTTCTTTTATTGTTTTTTGGCTTTTTGATTTTTGTTCAATTTTCCCTACGTTTGCACAAAAAAAATCATGGGTTTTTCTGTGTGCAAAAAATGTTCTTCCACGAGAAGCACCGATTTGCTTCTCGTGTGCTTCTCGTGGGGGCAAAGATTTGCTTCCACGAGCATAATGGAAAAAAAGTGCTTCCACGAGAAGCATATATTTACTTCTCGTGAAGGCACAAACTTTTTTCCATGAGAAGCACATATTTGCTTTCGTGAGCCGTGCTTCTCGGAAATGAAAAAAAATATATGCTTCACGTGAAAACCGTGTTTGCTTTTAATGGAGGCATAATTTTTTTTCCGTGAGAAACACATTTTTGCTTCTAAAAAGAAAAAAAATATATGTGCTTCCACAAGAAGCACATTTTTGCTTCTCGTGGCAGCATAAATTTGCTTCCGCACTTCTAGGAAAGAGAAAAAAAATGTGGTTCAATGAGAAGTACATATTTGCTTCTCATGGAGACATAGATTGGCTTCCGCGAGAAGCATATTTGTGCTCCTTCAAAATTGGAAAAAGGTAAAAGAAAAATGTGCTTCCGGCTCGGGTATTTATTCTATTTTTTCACCATTCTTTATTTTGCTTTTGTTTTTATCATTTTTTATTGTTTTCCAGGGTTTTTTTTGGTTTTTTCATATAAAAAATTTGTAAAATAATATTAACACAAGATCTAGTTTCAAAGATCATGATAAAAAATCCAAAAGTGAAAATAGTATGGGATTTAGATGCACGGGTCAAGAGATACAACATTTTTAATAAATGAATCTATAAAAAAACTCCTAGGTTTCATATAGTGCACCATGTGTCAGGGCATGATAAGGTAGGAATGACCTTTGTAAGGGGTAACACTTAACTATTAGTTTCGACTAAAAGATAATAATTTTTTTCTTTTGAGAATACAGAAAACGAAGACATAAAAAATGAAAAGAAATCACTCGCAGACATAATGGGCCAGCCCATTCCCGCCAGGCTTCAGCGAAGCCTCCACGGCAAATAGGAGCTCTCTTTTGCTAAAAAAATAAAGGAAAAAACTAACGCCCACACGTGTGGCATCTTACACATCGCTCGCACACCTTCTTTACCATTCATTTTGCCATACGTGAACGGATAACATCAGCAGGAATCTTTTCGGTTTTCGGCTGAAAATGTTTTATCTTCTAATTAAAAAATCAAATTAAAAATCCGTTTTCACCATTAAATCCGTCTCGACGAGATCTTCAAAACTTGACCCCATATGGATATGTTTTGATGAATTTTTTTTGCCCAAAAGTTGCCATGATGTTTACACTGTAGTTGCCATAATGCTTAAACTAAAGTTGCCATGTGGTAATTTCAGTTTGTAGAGCATGAAAATTTTAGTATTTTGATGATGGCAACTCCGGTACTTTGACCGTGAAAATTATTTTTTTATGAACCATGCAAATTTTAAGTGCATGTGTCATGACAATTTTAGTTTATGATTCATGACAAGTCTAGTTTCTTAATTCGCCGTTTTATAAATGTCAAAATTACTTTTAAATGTACAAGAAAATAACTGAAACATATCATGGCAATTTCTGTGTAAACATCATGACAATTCATGTCCAATAGACATGACAATTTTAAACCCAAAAAAATTCGTCGAGATATATTGATATGAGATCTAGTTTCGAAGATCTCGTCGCGGGGAATTTAATGGTGGAAACAGATCTTCAATCGGATTTTTCATTTAAGAGATAAAACATTTTAAAAACTGATAATTCAAAAAAATTACCACATGCATGCATGCGATGACGTGGCGCAGTCTGTGTGTTATAAGACGTGTGGGCGGGTTTTACTCTCACCACACGTGTGGACGTTAACATTGTCCAAAACAAAAAGCAAATAGGAGCTCTCAGCCAGGCGCCCCTACGTCTCGCATTAAGCGAGATAGGAGCAAACGCCTCGCTGAAGGAAACCTTCAGTTGGGCCGGCCCACGCGTGCTGGAAACACCAGCATGTTGCCTGTTTTGTTTCTTTTTCACATTCTTTTTCGTTTTTGCTTTCTTTTCTTTACTTTTGTTTATACTTTAAAATATTATAAATATATTCTTACAAACAACACTCTTCAAAAAGCATTTGAAATTTGTTGAATAAGTATTATAAAATGTTGAATAAGAATTCAAAAAATGTTCAACAAGTATTAAAAAATGTTAAATAAGTATTAAAAATGTTGAATAAGTATTTAAAAAAGCTGCACAAGTATATAAAAAATGGTGAACAAGTATTTGATAATGTTGAATAAGTATTCAAAATGTTAAAAAAGTATTTTAAAAAAAGTTGGATATGTAATAAAAATGTTGAACGAGTATTTGAAAAATATTGAATAAGTATTAAAATGTTGAACAGGTATTCAACAAATGTTGAAATAAGCATTGGGACAATGCTGAACGTGTATACAAAAAAATGTTGATCACTTATTTAAAAAATGTTTTTGACATATACACATATGTAGAGTGAAAACGAAAGCAAACATAAGAAAAAGAAAAATAAAAAAATGGAGAACAAAAAAGAAAACAAAAAAAATGGAGAAGAAAAAAAGAAACCAAGTATTCAAACAATGTTAAACTTGTATTTTACAAATATTTAATGTGTATAGAAAAAATTTTCCATGTATTAAAAAATTGTTAAACTTGTATTTTAAATATTTCAAAAATAAATAACATAAATATGTATAAAAATGTTGACCATGAATTAAAAAATATTAATTTGGTATTGAAAAAAGTTAAGCATGTGTTAGACAAATGTATTAGTATATATAGAAATTAATATAGAAAAACAAATGAAAACTGAGTGTAAACAAAGAAAACTGTTGAAAACAAGAAGGAAACAAACAAAACCAAAGAGGAAACGAAGAAAAAGAGAGAAAAGAAAAAACCCGGTGAAAAACCGAGAAACAGATAAAAAACTAAAATAACTATGAAAAAGGAAAGAAAATAGAAAAACCAGCAAAACTAGAAAAAAAACAATGAAAACCCGGTGAAAAAAAAACAGAAAATATAATTTTTTGTTGGAAACCCAGAGGAAAAAACGCCTCCATTCTCCTCAAGTACGTCTTGCCGCGACTAGTTATCCTCTTTAACACTAAGCTCCCTAAAAATGAAGACATCTCATTCAATTGAGGTCACCAATTTAGAATAGGGTCACTGATTTTGACCGGGCGAACAATCTCTCACTTAATTATTTTAATTCACTATGCTCTTTAATTTTAGAGCTCCCTCATTGCATTGAGAAATTCAATTTGATTTGGTTCGTGACTTTCTCATATAGTACATGTGATACTTTAGCTCTAATATAGTACATGCAGCCACCATCGTAAAAAAATTCCTTCATATAAGTATGAGTTGATTAGCAGGCAACACAAAATCACACTGCGAAAGGCCCACCAAAGCACCGCGTTATATGAATAAAGAAGAAAACACACTCCATCGTCTTCCCCACTAACCAAACCAAATAGTCACTTCGTTCCCAAATATAAGGTATTAGTTTATTAAAAAGTCAAATCTATAATACCTAAATAGTTGATCCCTACTACTTCTAATTCTCTCAACATGCAAGCCATCCACCTCATCAAGTGTGTCAGGTCAGTATCCACTAACAATATTTTCCAGCCCATACAAACCTTATTCCATTATCACTAATTCTCTCAACATGTAAGTATCCCACCTCACAATACACTACAATTTTTTTCAGCCCATGCAAACCATACCAATATGTTTATTTTTGTCACTGCGCATATGTAGTAGAATAGATAATTATTTGATTTGTTTACTTCCTAAAGATTGTGAAATGCTCTGATTTACACAAAATGAAAGCACGAAATATTTATATGTTAAAATTAGTAGCTTTTGATTTAGATCGTTTCCTTCATATATAAGTCATCTGTAGTTATCCTTTATATTCCCGCGGCAACGTGTGGGGAAATTACCTAGTTTCTTTAACTTTGATCAAGTCTAGAGCCAAAAATATCGACATCCATAATATTAGATAAATAAAATATGAAAATTCATTCATGATGAATCAAAAAGCCATATTTGATATTATGGATATTGATATATTTCTACTGAAATGTGGTCAAATTTATAGGGGTTTGATTTTTCAAAAAACTAATACACCTTATATTTTAAAATAGATGAAGTAAATAAATTATAAAAATCCAATAACATCAACAACGCACACAAAGCGCGCACAACTCATGTACTAGTTACCTGTATACCACGGTTCGAGACTCGCAGCTCCCCTGGGAATCATCCCTCACTCTGTTTTTCTGACGGCCAACCTGAACTCGGTCTTCAAATTGTCGGCATCGAACGGCCGACTAATCGAATCCATCCGGTCAAAGACACCCTTATAAATCACTCTACGTTGAGCTATGCTAGCAAGCAAACCATCCAAACGAACTGAAATGATGCAAAGTAACATCGATTGATCCAGCAATATCGTCATCGACACTGCTTTTTTTTCTTGTGAAGATATTCATCGATACTACTGCATACCTAGCGGAATTGCTGTGCTATGCTTGATCCCGCGTATTATTGATTGTGTTCTCCAGGCCGATTTTAGACGAGGCAAAATACCCAGGGACGGAGTTGTTTATGATCATGAGTTTAGTCAACTTTTCAAGATGCATCGCAATGAGAACTGTACGGCGTCATTACAGTTTGCCGTGCTGCGAAAGGATAAGGCACCGTGTATACGTGTGGACCAGCAATGGCTGCGTCCCGATCGATGCCATTTTGGAAGGCGTGCATCGATCGTGCCCGTGGCTACTCTTGCCAAGGTATCAACTCATGCTCATTCTCAGGGTTGACTGCAGGTGCAATATAACTAACCAGTAAACACTCCTAGTAACAAGAGGCGTCAACTCAAACTCATTCTTTGTCAAGGCCACAAGCAGCCCAGCAACCGCGCCCAGCAACGAACCGGCCTCGCCACTAGCTCGGCCCACCAGACAGAAAAGGCTCAATCACAAGATCAGCGGCCCTGAGTGGGTGTGACGCTGCCAACTACTTAACGCGTCCTCACCCACCAAAGCGAGGCATCCAGTGGATCACGGCACGAACCCGGCGGCGGCTCTTTCCCCTTTTCTTCCCTTCCCCAATTCGTGTATCCAGAGATTGTAACCCTAAACCGCTACTTGAATTCATGAGCAAGAGTTAGATCAAGCAATACACTAGTGGGTTGCTTACATCTGGTATTCAGAGCCATAGATCCACACCCTGGCGCATCTGATCGAGACGAGGCTGCAAAAATCGATCAAGGACCGACTCAGCGCCATGGATCCTTCCTTCAAGGATTACTTCGACAAGCTCACCAACTCCCTCGACGCAATCCACTCCGACATCCGCTCCCACACCGCCAAGCTGGACGATCTGGGCCAGTGGCGGCCCGATCTGGAACGGCGCGTGGATCAGCTCTCGGCGGCAGTGGCTGAACTCCAAGCGCGGCCTGCAACCGCTGCGGAAGATCGGTCGGTGGAGGCACCAGCTGTCGTGGTTCTAAGTCTGACAGTAATGTAGGGGGGTAGGTATGGAGAGGCAAGATCTTAGCTATGGAAAAGTTGTAAGCACACGAGGTTTACGAGTTCAGGCCCTTCTCGGAGAAAGTAATAGCCCTACGTCTCGGAGCCCGGAGGCGGTCGACTGGATTATGCGTGTATGAATTACAGGGGTGCGGACCCTTTATACTGAGGAGGGGGTGGCTTATATAGAGTCCGTCCGACCCCTCCAGCCCTCAGTTGTACAGGGTTTTAAATACATTAAGGTGAGGCGTTACTGGTAACGCCTCTAATAAAGTGCTATGATGACCATAAAAGCTACTTAATTACCGACCGTTAGCGTGCGGAGTGCCTTTAGGTCTCCTGGCCGTCGAGTGATTGGACCTTGGTCGAGTGATTGCTTCTTGGTCGAGTGTCTTCGAGTCTGTCGAGTGAAACACCTCCAAGTCGACTGAAAGGTGATTTCTTCTTGAGATGTCCTTGGGTAGGGCAGCTGGGACAGGTCCATGACCCTACCCTAGGTACATAGCTTCATCATTAGCCCCCGAATGGATCGAGGTTTGAGTGGGGAAGGAGTTGAGCACTTCTCCGACTCATTTTTCATGCTATGAGCATATCTTGTTTCGGATCAATGAACCTGAGTGATGGCAGCAACTTCCTTTTCAGTCGCCTTGATCCATTCTTAGTTTTTTGTCGAGTGAGTTTCTTTACTTGAGAGGCTCCAAGTGACAGTGTGGAGGAGATCTTCGGTCTGAAAAGTTGTTCTGCTGCCCGCAGATTTCGCGGGATCCGAAATTTGGGAAGCGCGCGGGACGGGGAAGGCCGCAGTAATCGGATGGGATAGGGCGGAGCCGCCTCGATCCCCGTGCCACCTTTTTCGCCACGTATCGCGCGCGCGATTGTTACGGGATTTGACAGGACCGCCCGGGCCTACCAGTCAGCCACTCGGAAGCGGCCTCATATAAGGCGTTGGACCGGGGTCTCTTGAACAGTGCGTCCCCATTATCTCTTCTCCTCTTCAGCCTCCTTCGTCGCGCTTGCTCTCGCCCCAGCGCCACCGCTCCATACGCGTCTCGCCGGTGACGATGGGGAAGGAGAATACGGTGGCTCTGGAACGGGCGAAGAAAGCGACGGCAAAGGCGAAGGGGAAGGCGACCAATCGGGGCGGATCTTCCTCGCGGACCGGCCTGCCGAAGGGCTGGATCCAAGGCGACTAGATCCGCTCGACGATCACCCAAGAGGATCTCGACGACCTAGCCGAAGGAGGGCTGATCCCCCATGAATCGGCGCGGCTTCCGGGGAAGGAATCCGAGCCGCAACCTCGGGAGGGTGAGCGCGTTCTCCTTGCCACCCACGTCGACCGTGGATTTTCCTTGCCTCCTCACCCTTTCTTTCAGGGATTTCTGAACTTCTTTGGGTCACAACTCCACCACTTCACTCCCAACACAATCGTTTATCTCGCCGCTTTCATTTCTTTGTGCGAGAATTTCCTGGGTTGCCGGCCTCATTGGGGTCTTTTCAAGCACATTTTCACTTGTCGCTCTCGGACGGTGAAAAAGGCCAATCCGAGTGACGAGAGAACTCAAGTGATTCAGATGTGTGGGGGTCTTGGTGTTCAGATGAGAGGGAAAAGTTCCTTTCCAGCCATGATTCTTCCCGACTCGGTTCGCGGATGGCAGTCGACCTGGTTTTACTGCAAAGAC
Organism: Triticum urartu; assembly: GCF_003073215.2. Lineage (NCBI taxonomy): Eukaryota > Viridiplantae > Streptophyta > Magnoliopsida > Poales > Poaceae > Triticum > Triticum urartu. Next base: position 696,189,896 of record NC_053024.1, read on the forward strand.
CAGTCGACGACAGGGCAGTCGACCGGCCTCCCTCCTTTTACCATGGACCGAGTGAGGAAACCCTCCTCTTTGAAGGTGCTCCCGAAGGAGAAGGCGCTGGTAAGGGTGCTGGTCGAGCGAGTGGTCCAGCTTATCCGTGACGGGGTCACCGGTATGGATCTCTTGGAGGTCTTCCTTCAGCGGCGCATCCAGCCTCTTCAAGCTTGAGACCATCCGATGTGGATGTATTCGGGTCTTGACGACTCCACTCGGATTCACCCGGAGGAGGTCGATGACGACACACTGGAGAAGTGGCTGTCGGGCATGACCGGAAACAAGGACAACCCCAGGGGAGCCAGGAGAGTTCCTCCATTCGACCAGTCCCATGTACCAGAGAAGGTCCGATTCCGAGCTTTTGATTGTAATGTGAATTCACTCATGCAGCCGTCTATACCGCGTCGACTGACTTTATTCTTCCTGCTTTCTTTCAGGCCCTTATCGAAATGTATTCAATGCCCAACGGAGAGCAAGAGCAAGATCTGGAAGGCGAGGCGAGCGGCGGCGACAGTGGCGAATGGACTTCTGACGGTGAAGGGGACGGAGAAAGCAATGACTCAAGTGACGAAGAAGAAGTCGAGTCGCCTCCTCGCAGGGAGAGGCGATCCAAGCTTGACCAAGAACGACCGAGTGCCCGCGAAAAGGCGACTGCTCAGGCTGGTCAGTCTTCAAAGCGTCCTCGGATCTCTTCACCAACCCCGACCAAAAAGCGCCAAAGCATCCCAAAGTTGCAGAGCCGAAGACTCGGAAGCCGTTGCCGAAGATTAAGATTGACATCCCCGTCGCTTCCGCGTGAGTGTCTTCCTTTGTATTCACTCGACGCCCCACGCTGTTTGTTTTTCTTGTTTTAACCAGACGAACTTTGGAACTGGCAGTGCTACTACTTCCGGGACCTCAGCTTACAGGGACGAGGATGAGGTAATGGAGGATGTGGTCACTTCCAATCTGGGTATGATTTCTGCCATTCTGTCTTTATTTGGTCGACTCAACTGCAATGTGCACCATTGGGTGATGTGATTTTGGCGATCGAACTTTGCACAGCTCCCAACATTATTGACCTCCCCGATGATGATGAAGAGCCCGAGAGGCCTTTGACGAGGAAGAATAGGCAAGCTCCTGCAAGAAAGGTGCCACAGTCGACGCCGAGGGTGGAACCAGTCGTTCAGGACACTGGCGACACCAATCGGGGTTCCGTTACCTTCGCCGTGCCACTGTCGAGTGCCTTGCCTTCTTCGTCGACTGCTCAGGCCCCTGTCGACCCACCTTCAGTTTTTGCGACCCATCATGTCCCAGAGGACGAAGTGAATGCTGCCAAGGAAGCCATACGCCAGGCGGGCATCATGATGGAGAAGATGAAGATGGTGCGAGATGCCAGTCAGGCCGCCTACGACGCCAGCTCGGCTCTCCAAAGCAACGTTCAGGTTAGTTGGTCACCGCTTGTTCTGTTAGGATATGCTATCTGAAGACTCTTTCCGAAAATCTTTGCATCTATACACCCACTGGGTGCGTCGATTGAATTTTTGAACTAGTGGGGGCACGCTGAGTGCACCCACTGGGTGTAGTCCCCGAGACCATGGTGAACTGCTAGCAGTCGACTGTAGTCTTTTTATTTTGTCGAGTGTAAACCGAATTGGCAGTTTGTCTCTTCCACTCGGTCTGGTCGAGTGGGATCAGAGCCGGTGGGGGCACGCAAAGTGCACCCACTGGGTGTAGTCCCCGAGACCGCGGTCGACTGCTGGCAGTCGACTATGGTCTGAGTTCTTCTTTCTCTCCCCCCTTTTTTTACTTCCTGCACTCGACTCCGGCGGGCCGGTCGAGTGGGATCAGAGAAGGTGGGGGCACGCAAAGTGCACCCACTGGGTGTAGTCCCCGAGACTATGGTGGACTGCGAGCAGTCGACCGTAGTCTTAGTACTTATTGACTTTGTCATTTTTCGCTGTAAAATAACTTCTCCTCTTTGATTGCAGAAATCTTGTGATCTTGGAGCTCGCTTTGCTGACTTGGAGAAACAACAGATCCAACTGAATCTTGACTTGGAGCTGGCCAAGACAGAGCTGCAAAAGGCCAAGGACGGCGCCAATGGTAAGACGAGTTTGTCGACCGGTTTGTCTTAGGCTTGAGTACCCTTCTGCTCTTTCTGAATCAAGCATCATTTCTTTGCAGAAAAACTGAGAGAAGCTCTGGCGAAGAAGGATCAGGATTTGGCTGCTGCTCAAAAGGAAGCTGACGACAGGACCGCTCTGGCTGAACAGAAACTGGCTTCGGTCGGCCAGTTGGAAGAAGAGAATACCAAGATGAAATCTGCTCTGAACGAAGCCAACAAGGAGTGCACACGCTTGAATAAGGACAATCTCAACCTGTATGAGAAGATGGAAGGCATCGCTCGCAGGAGGGACGATCTGGAGAGCTATCTGAGGAGCCTTGCCAAGAAGTTATTCATCAAGCTTGAAGGTACGCATTTTGTTCCGACTGATTTTTTTGTCGACTCAGCGTGCGAAAATTGACTTATCCTTGGATCATGAATGCAGAGTTTTGCCAGAACTTCGAGGAGGAGACTGGACGGATTGAGCCAGGTTTGGACCCAATCAATTCTCCCGTGAAAGATGAAACTGCCATGAATCTGCTCCGACTGGAATCCCGCATCAACGGTGTTGTGGACTACTTGGCTCGACTGAAGGTCGCCACGTCACGGATTGACCCGGCACTTTGGCCAGAGGCCACGCTCCAGAATGGTCTTGAGTCTCTGATGACTCGACTTAACGAGATCCCTGACCGAGTGCAGGAGTGGAAGAAATCTTCTGCCCGGTGTGGTGCTGATGTGGCTCTGTCTTTGGTTCGTGCCCATTGCAAGAAGGTGCGACAAGATAAGCTGGCAGCAATCAAGGTCGCCAACACCCAGAAGCATGACTTCCGATCTTTTATGGAGACTTTCATCGCTGCAGCCACTCGGATCGCCGACGGCTCGACCTAGACGAGTTCGTCGAGCCTGCCAGTCCTCCTCCCGCGGAGTGAACAAACTTTTATGCCTCACCTTAAATTTGCCTCGGAATGCCGAGTGGTTTTTGTAAACGTTAAACTCTTTCGGGCTGAATGCCCGAGCACTTCGATCTGTGGTCCGGAACTTTTAGGATTTATCTGAACTTGGTTTATCGTTGAATATCTTCATGAATCCTCCGTCGAGTGGAAATCGTTCTTCACTCGAGACAACTTTTGTATTTGTGGCACAGCTCCGAAGGAGAAGGTAGCAGTCGACCTGCACCTCATCGTCCTTGCGGGGCGGCGATGGAGCGCATGTTGTATCTGTGGCGAAGCTCCCAAGGAGAAGGCGGCAGTCGACCTGCACCTCGTCGTCCTTGCAGAGTGGGATGGAGCGCACGTTGTATTTGTGGTGAAGCTCCCAAGGAGAAGGCGGCAGTCGACCTGCACCTCGTCGTCCTTGCGGAGTGGGATGGAGCACACGTTGTATTTGTGGCGAAGCTCCCAAGGAGAAGGTGGCAGTCGACCCGCACCTCGTCGTCCTTGCGGGTCGGCGATGGAGCGTACGTCGTATTTGTGGTGAAGCTCCCAAGGAGAGGGTGGCAGTCGACCTGCACCTCGTTGTCCTTGCGGAGTGGGATGGAGCGCACGTTGTATTTGTGGCGAAGCTCCCAAAGAGAAGGTGGCAGTCGACCTGCACCTCGTCGTCCTTGCGGGTCGGCGATGGAGCGCACGTTGTATTTGTGGCGAAGCTCCCAAAGAGAAGGTGGCAGTCGACCTGCACCTCGTCGTCCTTGAGGATTGAGATGTGTTTCATACTTAGGCGAGTACTGGACTGCAGCTAAGCCCCCGAGTGGGAGGATCGCTCACCACTCGGTAGGATTTTTCAAACTTAGCCGAGTACTGGACTGCAGCTAAGCCCCCGAGTGGGAGGGTCGCTCACCACTCGGTAGGATTTTCAAATACTTAGGCGAGTACTGGACTGCAGCTAAGCCCCCGAGTGGGAGGGTCGCTCATCACTCGGTAGGATTTTTCAAACTTAGGCGAGTACTGGACTGCAGCTAAGCCCCCGAGTGGGAGGGTCGCTCACCACTCGGTAGGATTTTTCAAACTTAGGCGAGTACTGGACTGCAGCTAAGCCCCCGAGTGGGAGGGTCGCTCATCACTCGGTAGGATTTTTCAAACTTAGGCGAGTACTGGACTGCAGCTAAGCCCCCGAGTGGGAGGGTCGCTCACCACTCGGTAGGATTTTTCAAATACTTAGGCCAGTACTGGACTGCAGCTAAGCCCCCGCGTGGGAGGGTCGCTCACCACTCGGTAGGATTTTCAAATACTTAGGCCAGTACTGGACTGCAGCTAAGCCCCCGCGTGGGAGGGTCGCTCACCACTCGGTAGGATTTTCAAATACTTAGGCCAGTACTGGACTGCAGCTAAGCCCCCGCGTGGGAGGGTCGCTCACCACTCGGTAGGATTTTCAAATACTTAGGCGAGTAACTGACTGCAGCTAAGCCCCGAGTGGGAGGGTCGCTCACACTCGGTAGGATTTTCAAATACTAGGCGAGTACTGGACTGCAGCTAACCCCGCGGGAGGGTCGCTCACCACTCGGTAGGATTTTCAAATACTTAGGCGAGTACTGGACTGCAGCTAAGCCCCCGAGTGGGAGGGTCGCTCACACTCGGTAGGATTTTCAAATACTTAGGCGAGTACTAGACTGCAGCTAAGCCCCCGAGTGGGAGGTTGGTCGCTCACGGGGATTTTCAAATACTTAGGGCGATACTGGACTGCAGCTAAGCCCCCGAGTGGGAGGCTGGCTCACCACTTGGTAGGATTTTCAAATACTTAGGCGAGTACTGGATTGCAGCTAAGCCCCCGAGTGGGAGGGCCGCTCACCACTCGGTAGGATTTTCAAATACTTAGGCGAGTACTGGACTGTAGCTAAGCCCCCGAGTGGGAGGGTCGCTCACCACTCGGTAGGATTTTCAAATACTTAGGTGAGTACTGGACTGCAGCGAAGCCCCCGAGTGGGAGGCTGGCTCACCACTCGGTAGGATTTTCAAATACTTAGGCGAAACGGGTTCGCAGCTAAGCCCCCGAGTGGGAGGCTGGCTCACCACTCGGTAGGAAATTATTTTTACAAACTTAGGCGAAACGGATTCGCAGCTAAGCCACCCACTAGGGGATTTCTCACGCAAAACAAAAACAATAACAATCACTGGGAAAATTATAACGCTCTTGTCTTTGATAAATAAACTACAGGAGTTTTTCTTATTACATCTCATCCGAGTGAGAATTCAAGTATAAAAGGGGCGGAGTAGCTCCGCATTCCAGGCTCGTGGCTCATCAATCTGGCGATCGACATTGTAGAAGGTGGTACGCTCCATTGTGGAGGACTCTGGTGACTATGAAGGGGCCTTCCCAAGTAGGAGCGAGTTTGTGTGGTTTCTGCTGATCCACTCGGAGGACTAAGTCTCCTTCTTGGAAGGCTCGACTCTTCACATTTCTGGCATGGAATCGACGCAAGTCTTGCTGATAGATGGTCGATCGGATCATGGCCATTTCTCTTTCTTCTTCCAGGAGGTCGACTGCGTCCTGCCGGGCTTGTTCTGCTTCATCTTCAGAGTAGAGCTCGACTCGGGGTGCGTTGTGAAGCAGGTCACTCGGCAAGAACTGCTTCGGCTCCGTAGACCAGAAAGAATGGGGTTCTTCCGGTCGATCGGTTCGGGGTTGTCCTCAATCCCCAAAGAACTGATGGAAGCTCGTCGACCCATGCACCTGCTGCGTGCTTGAGATCGCGCATCAATCGGTTTCAGTCCTTTGAGAATTAGCCGTTTGCTCTTTCGCTTGTCCATTCGACTGGGGGTGAGCGACCGAAGCATAGTCGACTCGTGTGCCCTGAGAGGCGCAAAAGGCCCTGAATTTGTCGGAATCGAAGTTTGACCCATTGTCAGTGATGATGCTGTGCGGAACTCCATATCTGAATATCAACTCTCTGATGAAACTGATAGCAGTGCAAGCATCAAGATTCTTGATAGGCTTAGCTTCAATCCATTTGGTGAACTTGTCGACTGCACAGCACATGAGTGAAGCCGCTCCTACCCGTTCTCAGTGGTCCAACCATGTCCAGCCCCCAAACAGCGAAGGGCCAGACGAGTGGAATGGTTTTCAGGGCTGACGCGGGCTTGTGCGACATATTGGAGTAATACTGACATCCTTCACATTTGTCGACTATCTCTTTTGCCATTTCATTGCTCTTGGCCAGTAGAAATCCCGCTCGGTATGCTTTAGCCACAATGGTCCGAGAGGACGCATGATGACCACAGGTCCCCGAGTGGATATCATCAAGGATCATCTGACCTTCTTCTGGTGTATATACACTTTGACTGACTCCAGTCGCGCTTTCTCTATATAACTGTCCCTTTATGACTGTAAAGGCCTTGGATCGACGGACGATCTGTCGAGCCTCTTCTTCGTCTCTGGGAGTTCTTTCCTTAGGATGTACGCGATGTACGATCTGTCCAGTCGGGAGTGATGACCAAGACTTCCATGATCAGGTCGACCACAGCTGGAACTTCAACTTCAGTCGGATCCGTGGCACTTTTTGGCTGCGGGGCCTCTTCAGTGAAGGGATCCTCCTGAACTGATGGTGTGTGGATGTGTTCCAAAAACACATTGCTGGGAATGGCTTCTCTTTTGGAACCTATTTTTGCCAAATCATCAGCTGCTTGATTTTTCAGTCGGGGTATGTGATGAAGTTCTAACCCCTCGAATTTCTTCTCCAGCTTTCTCACTGCATTGCAATAACCAGTCATGGCTGGACTTCTGACGTCCCACTCCTTCATCACCTGATTAACCACCAAATCTGAGTCGCCATAGACCATGAGGCGACGGACGCCGAGTGAAATGGCCATGCGCAACCCATATAAAAGTGCTTCATATTCTGCCTCGTTATTGGAGGAATCAAAGTGGATTTGAAGAACATATCTGAGCTTATCTCCTCTGGGGGAGACCAACACCACCTCCGGCACCGGAACCATTCAGCATCTTGGAACCGTCGAAGAACATGGTCCAATGCTCCGAGTGAACCTGAGTCGGCAGTTGCTGTTCAATCCACTCGGCGACGAAATCTGCGATTGCCTGGGACTTGATAGCTTTCTTTGCCTCAAACTTGATATCTAGAGGAAGGAGTTCAATCGCCCATTTTGCCACTCAACCAGTTGCATCTCTGTTATGCAGGATCTCTGACAATGGAGCGTCGCTGACGACTGTAATGGAATGATCAGAGAAGTAGTGAGCAACTTTCTTTGTGGTCATATAAATCCCATATACAAGCTTCTGATAATGAGGATATCTTTGCTTCGACGGGGTCAAAACTTCAGAAATATAATATACTGGCGCTGAACTTTGAAGGCTTTTCCTTCTTCTTCCCGCTCGACCGTAAGTACCGTACTGACGACTTGTCCCGTGGCTGCGATGTAAAGCAGCAAAGGCTCCTTGCTGATTGGGGCAGCAAGCACCGGCTGGGTGGAGAGCAGAGCTTTGAGCTCTGCAAACGCTGCATCAGCTTCAGGAGTCCACTCGAACTTGTCGGACTTCTTCATCAATCGGTAAAGGCAATGCCTTTTCACCGAGACGAGATATGAATCGACTTAAAGCGGCCAAGCAACCAGTAAGCTTCTGGACGTCGTGCACTCGCACAGGGCTTTTCATTCGGAGTATAGTTCGACTTTTTCTGGATTGGCGTCGATTCCCCGTTCGGAAACGAGAAAACCGAGTAACTTTCCGCCAGGAACTCCGAATGTGCACTTTGATGGATTAAGCTTGATATCATACCTCCTGAGGTTGGCAAAGGTTTCAGCAAGGTCAGTCAGCAGGTCGGAACCCTTCCGTGACTTGACCACAATATCATCCATGTATGCTTCCACATTCCGACTGATTTGAGTGAGCAAACACTTCTTGAATCATCCTCATGAATGTGGCTCCGGCATTCTTGAGGCCGAATGGCATGGTAACATAACAGAAGCACCCGAATGGAGTGATGAAAGCTGTTTTGATCTCGTCAGGTCCATACAGACGGATCTGATGGTACCCGGAATAGGCGTCTAAAAAAGACAGTCGCTCACATCCCGCAGTCGAGTCGACTATCTGGTCGATGCGGGGGAGAGGAAAATGATCTTTCGGGCAGGCCCGATTGATATGTTTAAAGTCAATGCACATGCGAAGTGACTTGTCCTTCTTGGGGACCATGACAACGTTGGCGAGCCACTCGGAGTGGTAGATTTCTCGGATGAACTCCGCTGCTAAGAGCCGAGCCACCTCCTCGCCAATAGCCTTTCTCTTCTGGACGGCGGACCGTCGGAGATGTTCCTTGACAGGTTTTACTTTTGAGTCGACTCTTAGGCGGTGCTCAGCCAGCTCCCTGGGAACACCCGGCATGTCAGAAGGCTTCCATGCGAAAATGTCCCAGTTCTCACGGAGGAACTGGATGAGCGCTTCTTCCTATTTGGAGTCGAGTGTTGTTGAGATATGAGTTGGAGCAGCGCTGGGATCGGTCGGGTGGATGTGAGCCGTCTTCGTTTCGCCAGACGACTGAAAAGCTGATTCTGTAGCGGGCTTCTTGGCTCGCAACAAATCACTCGGGTCTGCAGTCTTCTGGTATTCCTGCAGCTCCACCACTGCCATCTGAGCATCAGCGATCTTTGAACCTTTCTGAAAAACATTCTTCTGCTTTCTTCCGATTGCCCGTAATAGTGATCACACCTTTGGGACCAGGCATCTTCAATTTGAGATACACATAACATGGTCGGGCCATGAAGCGTGCATAAGCCGGCCTGCCCAAAATAGCGTGATAGGCACTCTGGAAGTCTACAACTTCAAATGTCAACTTTTCTTTGCGGTAATTCTTGGAATCACCGAAAACCACATCAAGAGCAATCTGGCCGAGTGATTCAGCCTTCTTCCCAGGAATGACTCCATGGAAACTCATGTTGCTGTACTGAGTCTGGACATCGGAATGCCCATCCCTTTCAACGTCTCAGCATATAGTATGTTCAAACCACTGCCACCATCCATCAAGACTTTGGTCAGTCGAGTGCCTTCAACAACTGGGTCGACCACCAAAGCTTGCCTCCCAGGGGTGGCAATGTGCGTTGGGTGATCGGACTGGTCGAATGTGATGGCAGTCTGAGACCACTTCAGATAACTGGGTGTCGCCGGAGCAACCATATTCACCTCTCGGTTGATAACTTTCAGTCGACTTTTGCTTTCAACATCAGCAAAAATCATCAGGGTGGAATTGACCTGGGGGTATCCATCGTCACTATCTTCCTTGTCCTCAACTTTGTCCGACTCCTTTTCCTTATCTTTGGGCTGCTTGCCCTGGAACTGCTGGATCAAGAGTCGACACTGTCGAGTGGTATGTTTCGGGTAAATGAAATTACCCTCTTCATCTTTCTTGGTGTGGATGTGACATGGCAAATCCAACACATCATTTCCGTCCTGGTCTTTAACTTTCTTGGGGTTCCAAGGTCCTTTGGGTTTCCCCTTAAACTTTCCTTGAGTTACAGCCAAGGCTTCCCCAGGAGCAGCTGGCTCGGCTTTCCGCTTCTGTTTCCGATTGGAATTTCCTCCGGTTTCTTAGCGACTGACTTGAGCTTGCCACTCCTGAGTCGATCCTCATCTTCACCATTAGCGTACTTGGTGGCAATCTCCATCATCCGATTCAGAGACATATCTCCGGTCGACCGAATTTCAGATTCAGTTCTCTGTACTTGACGCCTTCTTTGAAGGCACAGACTGCTTGGTGGTTCAGGCACATTCTCTACCGTGTGATGTAACGTGATCCATCTCTGGATGTAATCCCTCAAAGTTTCATTCGGCTTCTGCACGCAAGACCGCAGTTCCGTCAGCCCTGCCGGTCGCTTGCATGTTCCTTCAAATGTGGTGACAAACACTCGGCGAGATCTTCCCAAGTGTAAATGCTGCTGGGTGCTAACTGATTCAGCCACGCTCTGGCCGAGCCCTCCAACATGAGAGGCAGGTGCTTCATGGCCACTTCATCATTGCCACCGCCAATCTGGACAGCCACTCGGTAGTCTTCAAGCCAAGTATCGGGCTTGGACTCACCAGTGAACTTACTGACTCCAGTCGCCAACCTGAAGTTGGGAGGAATCACAGCGGCCCTGATGGCTCTACTAAAGCACTCTGGCCCCGAAACATGTACTCTGCTGCTGGTAGGTGCATCTCTGTCGTGACCTTCTCGGTGAGCTCTGTTCCTGTCGACCAAACCTTGAACGAGAATGGATCTCGCATCAAAGCCTGGCTTCCCTGGGGTCGACTGGAATCCTTCGCCCAACACTATGAGGGCGCCTGTCATCCTGCTGTCGAGGCGCATACGACCCGCTCCTCGGGGGAGGGGTGGGCACTCGACGTCGATCGTCACGATATCGAATCGGTGATCATACTGCTCACGGTTCCCGTACTGATACGCCGGTCCCCACGTCCCTCACGCCTCGGGGGCGATCTTGGGCTATGAGCCGACTGGACTGTGTCTGCAGCAACGGATCTGCTATGAATCCTGTTCCGCGACTGAGAAACAGCGGAATTCTGGTCTCCTGCTGCCCGGAGTAACGCTCTGATCTGCAGCAAGCCTCTGCCAGCCTCCGACTGGGAAGGCTGAATCGACTCTGCTATACGGGCTGCAGCTGCTAAATTCTGAATCGGAGTTCGATATACCTGCGGGGGCGGAAAGAGCTGACGTCGACTGGATTCTGGAACCCGTTGTCGCGCACGCTCGTCGAGTGCTCGCTGGAGGTTCTCCAGTCGAGTGCGCTCGGCCAAGTTTGCCAGGCGCGCGTCCTCCAAGGCACGAGCCTCGGGGGTTTCTCCAACGATAGGAGTGTGCAGTGCATCCATGTTCCGGCGACGAAGTTCTTCTCTCTGCAGCGACGTGAGAGGCTCGGGGAGATATTCCTCATGGGGACGCGACGGGTCGCCTCCACCTGCGCCTCCGTCGGTGCGGGGAAAACCGGGAGGACTGGGCGGTCCATCGACCATCAGAACCTCCGCCGCCGGATCACTGCTGTCGCACTCGGATGCGGTCTCTGCGGAGCCAGTCGACAGTCGAACAGGCCGTAGAGGGATTCGTCGGGCTCGATCGCCGCGACTTGAGGGGTGGCCGACTGGCGTGCCACCGCGTGTCTCACCCACCGCTGAAGTCTCGACCGACCGGAGCGCTTGCGCCGGCGGGAAACAGGGAGGGAGGACAACACAGGAGCCGACCGATAGTGGGTCGACGGTTGCCGCAAGAGGACCGCGACGCACGCGCGAAAGTGCGTCGCCCCGCGGACAGGGAGCGCGTCCACGTCGAGCGGAGCCTCCTGAAGCCAAGCGGAGTCGTCGGCGATGAACGTGAGCGCGCGAGACGGATCTTGCGGCCCTCCACCAAAACTCTGCCAGAAACCATGATGATTTGGATCGGAAAAGATCGCAACTCCTCCAACAAATCGCTAAAACACCTGTCCCACGGTGGGCGCCAACTGTCGTGGTTCTAAGTCTGACAGTAATGTACGGGGGTAGGTATGGAGAGGCAAGATCTTAGCTATGGAGAAGTTGTAAGCACACGAGGTTTATGAGTTCAGGCCCTTCTCGGAGGAAGTAATAGCCCTACGTCTCGGAGCCCGGAGGCGGTCGACTGGATTATGCGTGTATGAATTATAGGGGTGCGCACCCTTTACACTGAGGAGGGGGGTGGCTTATATAGAGTTCGCCGGACCCCTCCGGCCCTCAGTTGTGCAGGGTCTTAAATACATTAAGGTCGGGCGTTACTGGTAACGCCTCTAATAAAGTGCTATGATGACCATAAAAGCTACTTAATAACCGACCGTTTAGCGTGCGGAGTGCCTTTAGGTCTCCTGGCCGTCGGGTGGTTGGATCTTGGTCGAGTGATTGCTTCTTGGTAGAGTGTCTTCGAGTCTGTCGAGTGGAACACCTCCAAGTCGATTAGAAGGTGATTTCTTCTTGAGATGTCCTTGGGTAGGGCAGCTGGGACAGGTCCATGACCCTACCCTAGGTACATAGCTTCATCAGGGGGAGGCCGGCCGGCCTTGGTGCGCCCCAAGGAGAGGAGGAATCCTCCTCCTAGTAGGAGTAGGATTCATCCTTTCCTAGTCCTACTAGGAAGGGGGAAGGGGGAAGGAAAGAGAGGGAGAGGGATAGGGAAAGAGGGGCCGTGCCCCCTCCCCTAGTCCAATTCGGACTCCTCATGGGAGGGGGCGCGCCACCTCCTGGGCTGCTGCTGCCCTCTCTCTCCCCTCAGGCCCACTAAGGCCCAATACTTCTCGAGGGGTCCGGTAACCCCTCCGGCACTCCGGTGTTCTCCGAAACCATCCGGAACACTTCCGGTGTCCGAGCATAGCCGTCCAATATATCAATCTTTACGTCTCAACCATTTCGAGACTCCTCGTCATGTCCGTGATCACATCCGGGGCTGCAAACTACCTTCGGTACATCAAAACACATAAACTCATAATACCGATCATCACCAAACTATAAGCGTGCGGACCCTATGGGTTCGAGAACTATGTAGACATGACCGAGACTCGTCTCCGGTCAATAACCAATAGTGGAACCTGGATGTTCATATTGGTTCCTACATATTCTATGAAGATTTTTATTGGTCAAACCGCATAACAACATACATTGTTCCCTTTGTCATCGGTATGTTACTTGCCCGAGATTCGATCGTCGGTATCCTTATACCTAGTTCAATATCGTTACCGGAAAGTCTCTTTACTCGTTTCGTAATGCATCATCTGGCAACTAACTCATTAGTCACAATGCTTGCAAGGCTTATAGTGATGTGCATTACCGAGAGGGCCTAGAGATACCTTTCCAACAATTGGAGTGACAAATCCTAATCTCGATCTATGCCAACTCAACAAGTACCATTGGAGACACCTGTAGAGCACCTTTATAATCACCCAGTTACGTTGTGACATTTGGTAGCACACAAGGTGTTCCTCCCGTACTCAGGAGTTGTATAATCTCATAGTCATAGGAACATGTATAAGTCATGAAGAAAGCAATAGCAACAAACTAAACGATCATCGTGCTAAGCTAACGGATGGGTCAAGTCAATCACATCATTTTCTAATGATGTGATCCCGTTAATCAAATGACAACTCATGTCTATGGTTAGGAAACATAACCATCATTGATTCAATGAGCTAGTCAAGTAGAGGCAAACTAGTAGCACTCTGTTTGTCTTTGTATTCACACATGTACTAAGTTTCCGGTTAATACAATTCTAGCATGTATAATAAACATTTATCATGATATAAGGAAATATAAATAACAACTTTATTATTGCCTCTAGGGCATATTTCCTTCAGATTGTTCCTAGTTGGAGGCACCTGTTGTTTCGGTCAAGCCATGGATTGATGCTTGTTGGTGGTGGGGGAGTATAAACTTTACCATTCTGCTTGGGAACCGCCTATAATGTGTGTAGCATGGAAGATATCGAGATCTCACAGTTGTTATGTTGACAATGAAAGTGTACCGCTCAAAATATTATTCATCTCTATTTCAAAATTGAGCTCTGGCACCTCTACAAATCCCTGCTTCCCTCTGCGAAGGGCCTACCTATTTACTTTTATGTTGAGTCATCATCCTCTTATTAAAGAGCACCAGTTGGAGAGCGCCGCTGTCATTTGCATGTATTATCGTTAGTTTACATTGAGTTTGACTTGACTGGATCTCTTTTACCATGAATTACAATGTCTAGTCAGTCCTTGATCTTTAAAGGTGCTCTGCATTTATGTTTTGTGGTCCCAGAAAGGGCTAGCGAGATACCATCTTGTTATATCATATTATGATTGTTTTGAGAAAGTGTTGTCATCCGAGATTTATTATTATTGCTCGCTAGTTGATTATGCCATTGATATGAGTAAACATGAGACCTAAATGTTATTGTGAATATGGTTAGTTCATAATCTTTGCTGAAAACTAGAATGCTGGCGTTACATATTTACAACAACAAGAGAAAACAGAGTTTGTAAAAGTTTTTCTTTATCACTTTCAGTTTATCAATTGAATTGCTCTAGGACAAGCAAAGGTTTAAGCTTGGGGGAGTTGATATGTCTCCGTCGTATCTACTTTTCCAAACACTTTTGCCCTTGTTTTGGACTCTAACTTGCATGATTTGAATGGAACTAACCCGGACTGACGCTGTTTTCAACAGAATTGCCATGGTGTTATTTTGTGCAGAAATAAAAGTTCTTGGAATGACCTGAAAATCAACGGAGATTATTTTTGGAATATATAAAAATATTGGCGAAAGAATCAAGGCCAGGGGGCCCACACCCTGTCCACGAGGGTGGGGGCGCGACCCCTGCCTCATGGGCCCCCTGGTGCTCCACCGACCTCAACTCCAACTCCATATATTCGTGTGCGGGGAGAAAAAATCAGAGAGAAGGATTCATCGTGTTTTACGGTACGGGGCTGCCGCCAAGCCCTAAACTCTCTCGGGAGGGCTGATCTGGAGTCCGTTTGGGGCTCCGAAGAGGGGAATTCGTCGCCATTGTCATCATCAACCTTCCTCCATCACCAATTTCATGATGGTCACCGCCGTGCGTGAGTAATTCCATTGTAGGCTTGCTGGACGGTGATGGGTTGGATGAGATTTATCATGTAATCGAGTTAGTTTTGTTAGGGTTTGATCCCTAGTATCCACTATGTTATGAGATTGATGTTGCTATGACTTTGCTATGCTTAATGCTTGTCACTAGGGCCCGAGTGCCATGGTTTCAGATCTGAATCTATTATGTTTTCATGAATATATGTGAGTTCTTGATCCTATCTTGTAAGTCTATAGTCACCTATTATGTGTTATGACCCGTTAACCCCGAAGTGACAATAATCAGGATACTTACCGGTGATGACCGTAGTTTGAGGAGTTCATGTATTCACTATGTGTTAATGCTTTGGTCCGATACTCTATTAAAAGGAGGTCTTAATATCCCTTAGTTTCCAATAGGACCCCACTGCCACGGGAGGGTAGGACAAAAGATGTCATGCAAGTTCTTTTCCATAAGCACGTATGACTATATTCGGAATACATGCCTACATTACATTGATGAACTGGAGCTAGTTCTATGTCACCCTATGTTATAATTGTTGCATGATTGATCGCATCCGACATAATTATCCGTCATTGATCCATTGCCTACGAGCTTTTCACACATTGTTCTTCTCTTATTTACTTTTCCATAGCTACTGTTACAATCACTATAAAACCAAAAATATTACTTTTGCTACCGTTACCGCTACTATCATATTACTTTGCTACTAAACACTTTGCTGCAGATATTTAGTTTCTAGGTGTGGTTGAATTGACAACTCAGCTGCTAATACTTGAGAATATTCTTTGGCTCCCCTTGTGTCGAATCAATAAATTTGGGTTGAATACTCTACCCTCGAAAACTGTTATGATCCCCTATACTTGTGGGTTATCAGTGTGCATCCAACTCGCTTGCTCACGAAGACCTAGGGCATTTTGAGGAAGCCCGTCATTGGAATATACACGCCAAGTTCTATAATGAAAAATTCAAACTAGTATATGAAAGTGACAACATAGGAGACTCTCTATTATGAAGATCATAGTGCTACATTGAAGCACAAGTGTGGTAAAAGGATAGTAGCATTGCCCCTTCTCTCTTTTTCTCTTTTTTTATTTGGGCCTTTTTTATGGCCTCTTTTTTTTCTTTTTTTTTCCGGAGTCTCATCCCGACTTGTGGGGGAATCATAGTCTCCATCATCCTTTCCTCACATGGGACAATGCTCTAATAATGATGATCATCACACTTTTATTTACTTACAACTCAAGAATACAACTCGATACTAGAACAAAAATATGACTCTATGTGAATGCCTCCGGTGGTGTACTGGGATATGCGATGAATCAAGAGTGACATGTATGAAAGAATTATGAACGGTGACTTTGCCACAAATACGATGTCAACTACATGATCATGCAAAGCAATATGACATTCATGAAGCGTGTCATAATAAACGGAACGGTGGAAGGTTGCATGGCAATATATCTCGGAATAGCTATGGAAATGCCATAATAGGTAGGTATGGTGGCTGTTTTGAGGAAGATATATGGTGGGTTCATGGTACCGGCGAAAGTTGCGCGGTACTACAGAGGCTAGCAATGGTGGAAGGGTGAGAGTGCGTATAATCCCTGGACTCAACATTAGTCATAAAGAACTCACATACTTATTGCAAAAATCTATTAGTTATCAAAACAAAGTACTACGCACATGCTCCTAGGGGGATAGATTGGTAGGAAAAGACCATCGCTTGTCCCCGACCGCCACTCATAAGGAAGACAATCAATAAATAAATCATGCTCTGACTTCATCACAGAACGGTTCACCATACGTGCATGCTACGGGAATCACAAACTTTAACACAAGTATCTCTCAAATTCACAACTACTTAACTAGCATGACTCTAATATTACCATATTCATCTCTCAAAACAATCATAAATAATCAAACTTCTCATAGTATTCAATGCACTTTTTTGAAAGTTTTTATTATACCCATCTTGGATGCCTATCATATTAAGACTAATTTTATAGCCAAAGCAAATTACCATGCTGTTCTAAAAGACTCCCAAAATAATATAAGTGAAGCATGAGAGATCAATAATTTCTATAAAATAAAACCACCACCGTGCTCTTAAAAGATATAAGTGAAGTACTAGAGTAAAATTATCTAGCTCAAAAGATATAAGTGAAGCACATAGAGTATTCTAATAAATTCCGATTCATGTGTGTCTCTCCAAAAGTTGTGTACAGTAAGGATGATTGTGGTAAACTAAAAAGCAAATACTCAAATCATACAAGACGCTCCAAGCAAAACATATATCATGTGGTGAATAAAAATATAGCCTCAAGTAAAGTTACCGATGGAAGAAGACGAAAGAGGGGATGCCTTCCGAGGCATCCCCAAGCTTAGGCTTTTGGTTGTCCTTGGATTTTAACTTGGGGTGACTTGGGAATCCCCAATCTTAGGCTCTTTCCACTCCTTATTACAAAATCCATCAAATCTTTACCCAAAACTTGAAAACTTCACAACACAAAACTCAACAGAAAATCTCATGAGCTCCGTTAGTATAAGAAAACAAATCACCGCTTAAGGTATTGTAATGAACTCATTCTTTATTTATATTGGTGTTAAACCTACTGTATTTCAACTTCTCTATGGTTCATATCCCCGATACTAGCCATAGATTCATCAAAATAAGCAAACAACACACGAAAAACAGAACCTGTCAAAAACAGAACAGTCTGTAGTAATCTGTATCAAACGTATACTTCTGTAACCCCAACAATTCTGAAATAAATTGGTGGACGTGAGGAATTTCTGTATTAATCATCTTCAAAAATAATCAACCTAATCGCACTCTCCAGTAAAAAAATGGCAGCTAATCTCGTGAGCGCTAAAGTTTCTGTTTTTTACAGCAAGACCGCAAAGACTTCCCCCAAGTCTTCCCAAAGGTTCTACTTGGCACAAACACTAATTAAAACATTAAAAACACAATCATAACAGAGAATAGAAGATTTATTTATTACTAAACAGGAACAAAAAACAAGAAACAAAAATAAAATTGGGTTGCCTCCCAACAAGCGCTATCGTTTAACGCCCCTAGCTAGGCATGAAAGCAAGAATAGATCTAGGTTTTATCATCTTTGGTATGCAATCCATAAGTGGCTCTCATAATAGATTCATAAGGTAATTTAATTTTATTTCTAGGAAAGTGTTCCATGCCCTTCCTTAATGGAAATTGGAATCTAATATTTCCTTCTTCCATATCAATAGTTGCACCAAACGTTCTAAGGAAAGGTCTACCAAGAATAATAGGACAAGTAGGATTGCAATATATACCAAGAACAATGAAATCTACAGGCACATAATTCCTATTTGCAACAATAATAACATCATTAATCCTTCCCATAGGTTTCTTAATGGTGGAATCCGCAAGATGAAAATTTAAAGAACAATCATCAAATTCACGGAAACCTAACACATCACACAAAGTTTTTAGAATCGTGGAAACACTAGCACCCAAATCACATAAAGCATAACACTCATGATATTAAATATTAATTATAATAGTAGGTTCCCACTCATCATAAAGTTTTCTAGGTATAGCGGCTTCTAATTCAAGTTTCTCTTCATAAGATTGCATTAAAGCATCAACAATATATTTGATAAAAGCTTTATTTTGACTATAAGCATGAGGAGAATTTAACACGGATTGCAACAAGGAAATACAATGTATCAAAGAGCAATTATCATAATTAAATTCCTTGAAATCCAAAATAGTGGGTTCATTGCTATGTAAAGTTTTGACCTCTTCAATCCCACTTTTACCAAATTTTGCATCAAGATCTAAATTCCGAACCATTGGGACGCCTTCTAACTAAAGTTGACTCATATCCGGTACCATCTTTATCAAAATTCATATTGGCAAACAAATATTTAATAGGATACACATCAATCACTTTTAGATCTTCATCATTATTATCATGGAAACTATAAGAACACGCTTTTACAAAGCAATCCTTATTAGCACCCATCCTAGCGGTTCTTTCTTTGCACTCATCAATGGAAATTCTCATGGCTTTGAGAGACTCATTGATAACATGCTTAGTTGGAGTAGATCTAAGTTTCAAAGAATCAACATCAAGAGAAATTCTATCCACGTTCCTAGCCAACTCATCAATCTTAAGCAATTTTTCTTCAAGCAAAGCATTGAGATTCTTTTACAAATTCATAAATTCTTTAACACTAGTCTCAAAATTAGAGGGCATCTTCTTAAAATTTCCATAAGAGTTGTTGTAGGAATTACCATAATTATTAGAGGAATTACTAGGGGAAGGCCTAGAATTAAAGTTTCCTCTATACGCGTTGTTACCAAAATTGTTCCTACCAAAAAAATTCACATCCATAGATTCATTATTATTCTCTATCAAAGTAGACAAAGGCATATCATTAGGATCAGAAGAAACACTCTTATTAGCAAAGAACTTCATAAGTTCGTCCGTCTTTCCACTCAAAACATTAATCTCTTCTATCGCATGAACCTTTTTACTAGTAGATCTTTCGATGTGCCATTGAGAATAATTAACCATAATATTATCTAGGCGTTTAGTAGCTTCTCCTAAAGTGATTTCCATAAAAGTGCCTCCCGCGGCCGAATCTAAAAGATTTCTAGAAGCAAAATTCAATCCAGCATAATTTTTTTTTGTATAATCATCCATAAATTCAAACCATGTGTAGGAAAATTACGTATCATTAATTTCATCCTCTCCCAAGCTTATGAAACATGCTCATGATCAAGTTGCTTAAAATTCATAATACCGTTTCTAAGAAAGATGATCTTAGCGGGAGGAAAATACTTAGAGATAAAAGCATCTTTGCACTTATTCCATGAATCAATACTATTTTTAGGCAAAGAAGAGAACCAAGTTTTAGCACGGTCTCTGAGCGAAAAAGGAAATAGCTTCAATTTAACAATATCATTATCCACATCTTTCTTCTTTTGCATATCACACAAATCAACAAAGCTGTTTAGATGGGTAGCGACATCTTCACTAGGAAGGCCAGAAAACGGATCTTTCATAACAAGGTTCAACAAAGCGGTATTGATTTCACAAGATTCAGCATTGGTAAGAGGAGCAATCGGAGTGCTAATAAAATTATTATTGTTGGTATTGGAAAAGTCACACAATTTAGTATTATCCTGAGCCATCATGACAAACAATCCAGCACACAAGCACACAAGAAGAAAGCGAAAAGATACGAACGGAAAAGAGGCGAACGGAAAAGAGGCCGAATAAAACGGCAAGGGTGAAGTGGGGGAGAGAAAAACGAGAGGCAAATGGCAAATAATGTAATGCGAGGGATAAGAGTTTGTGATGGGTACTTGGTATGTCTTGACTTGTGCGTAGATCTCCCCGGCAATGGCGCCAAAAATCCTTCTTGCTACCTCTTGAGCATGCGTTGGTTTTCCATTGAAGAGGAAAGGGTGATGCAGCAAAGTACCGTAAGTATTTCCCTCAGTTTCTGAGAACCAAGGTATCAATCCAGTAGGAGGCTACACGCAAGTCGCCTAGTACCTGCACAAACAAACAAGAACCTCGCAACCAACACGATAAAGGGGTTGTCAATCCCTTCACGGTCACTTATGAGAGTGAGATCTAATAGAGATAATAAGATAAATATTTTTGGTATTTTTGCTGTATAGATTGAAAAGTAAAGATTGCAAAATAAATAGCGACAGAAATAGCTAGTTGATGGGAAAATAATATGATGGAGAATAGACCCGGGGGCCATAGGTTTCACTAGTGGCTTCTCTCAAGATAGCATAATCTACAGTGGGTGAACAAATTACTGTCGAGCAATTGATAGAAAAGCACATAGTTATGAGAATATCTAGGCATGATCATGTATATAGGCATCACGTCCGTGACAAGTAGACCGAAACGATTCTGCATCTACTACTATTACTGCACACATCGACCGCTATCCAGCATGCATCTAGAGTATTAAGTTCATAAGAACGGAGTAACGCATTAGGCAAGATGACATGATGTAGAGGGATAAACTCAAGCAATATGATATAAACCCCATCTTTTTATCCTCGATGGCAACAATACAATGCGTGCCTTGCTGCCCCTGCTGTCACTGAGAAAGGACACCGCAAGATTGAACCCAAAGCTAAGCATGTAACATCCCAAATTTTCAATTTGGAATGTTATACATAGATCATTCTTGCATATCATATTTTATTGCATTTTTGTCTCGCGATCCTTGAAATCCTAGGAAACTCAAGGACCCTCGGAGAGAGTTGGGGATTTCCCCGATTTTCAAATTTGATTTTATCAAATTCTGAAACGAGGATTTTGGTTTTAATTATTTTTCTCCGAAAATATTTCATATTAAAATATATGAGAGGAGATAATATGACTTCTCCAAAATAAATGAAATATTGGAGGAAAAATATTAAAATCAATATTTGTTTTTATTTGGATTTTATTTGCAATTTTGTTTGCATTAGAAAAATTGCACGTTTTCAAAATTGCATTTTAGGGCCAAGAAAATGTGCATATCGTTATAAATATTTCATTTAGACGGTGAAAATTTGTTTTGGCATTTTTAGAATTTTATTTTATTTTCTAGGATTTTTTTTAGTTTCGGCAGAATTTATTTAAAAAAATGTGCTCATGGCTAACTCGGCCGAAGCTCAGCCGCTGGCCCACCTCCCCCGCGATGCCGTCCCCCTCAGGAGACCGACGCCGCCACGCCGCCCCGGATCGGAGTCCGGCTAGGACTCCGCCCCGCCGCCCCTTTGCCCCCTCCCCAAGGCACCCCCTCCCCTTTTATACCCCCCCGGCCACCACCACCCGCCACCGCCGCCTCGCCCTGCCCGCAACCGCCGCCGCCGCCCGCTGCCGCGCCGCGCCACCGCCAGCACCTCGCCTCACCCCGTCGTCGCCGCCGTGTCTCGCCGGACCGATGAGGTAGTCGCCGGTTTTTTAAAAAAGAAACCGATCCGGTTTTTTAAAAAGAAAACCCTAGTTCATTTTTATCAGTTTGCCGGTTTTTTCCAGGTTTTTCTTTTTAGCGGACGTTCGTCCGTACGTTCGTTTTAACGAACGGTTTTCGCCCATTAGGTACAGATACCGAACGCTCGTTTGTTAGCCTGTTCGTCAGTTTTCTTTTATCGGATTTTTCCGCGGTTATTTCTGATCGCGATTTCTGATCTGATTTTCGTTCTAGTTTATCTTTTCGCTCGTTTATCGGAATCAGGCGATTCAAGCGCCTAGATCTTCGTCTCGAGACCCTCTTTCCGCTTAACCAACTTGAAAAAGCTTTTGCTACTGTAAAATTTGACCTAGGTCCATATTAGTAAACGGATCTTGTTTTCTTTGCCGTTTGAGTTTAGTCGCTCCGTTCGATTTGATTCTTTTTGAAAACCGGAGTTCTTAAGTTGAACTTTCTGGTTAGATCTTCTTATTTGAGTTTTACCTGTGCTTATTTGCTTGATTGCTTATGTATGCTATTGTTTGTTTGCGATAGAATTCCCGAAGTGTGAAGCGTGTTATTTGGAGTCTCTAGGTTACGGGAATCGTCAGCAAGGCAAGTAACACTTTGATCATATCCCTCTATCACCCAGTTTTATGCATTAGTTCCAACCCTCAAACATTGCATGGTTAGGATGACATTAACATGTGGGTTGGGAAGTAGTTGATGAGGTAGAACCTATTGCCCTGTTACATTTAAACCCTTGGGAGTTACTTACGAATTGCTTATATTGCTATGCTATGCTCGTAGACGTGGTTTGGGTGAGTGAAATCCATGAAAGATGTGAGATTGTTAATTAATGGTTCCACTTAAGGTGGCAACTTAAATACACATCTGGGTGGATTGAGGCACCCGGAGTACCCAGTGTTGCCTGTATTTTTGGAAATCCCAGAGTACCCGTGTGATCTTCCTATGGACCGCCACCCAGGCTCAAAGGGAACTGAGATTATTCATGCTAGAAACTTCTGTGTGCAGCTAAAAGCCATTATGGGCTCTAGCATAGTTGAGTAAGTTACATGAAGCTCTTGAAGAGGTGGATCAGCAGGTAGTGGGTTGTAGGTTTGGTATGGTCTGCCCGGAGTAGAGAGTTAATGTTCCTGAAAGACTGTGTCTCGGTCATCCGTTTCTCAAACACCACGTAGTGCGAGAAATTCAACGGAGGCGATCGAGTCTTGTGGGGAAAAGTGCGCAAACCTCTGCAGAGTGTACAAACTAATCATGGTTAGCCGTGTCCCCGGTTATGGACAATCTTGACTATCTAGCACTTGGAGTATCTTAAGTATCTCAGCACTCTTAAATTAATATTGTTGGGATGATAATTACTTTTAATTGGGATTGAGTTGGAGGAACCTTCTGAATGATGTTTCAACTACCATGATAGTTAAATTAAAATCTATTCCTTCGTTGTAGGGAAAAATTGGCTATTCGCAAAAACTATAACCATAGAGCTTTCCACTAGCCAAATATGCATGTAGTGATAGCATTATTCTGTTCTTACTCTACTCTGTTACTTTGCCAGCATATTCCATGTGCTGACCCATTTTCGGGCTGCAACGTATTATGTTGCAGACTTTTCAGACAAGGAGTAAGGTTCGTTAGGTCATTGCCGTGCCACTCAGCTATGCCGTTGGAGTTGATGGACTCACTTTATCTTCCAAGCCTTCCGTTGTTATCGTATTAGATGGCCTTAAGCCATATTTATTGTAATAAGTTCTCTTTGGAGACATTCGATGTAATAAGTGTGTGATTGCTACTCTGTTATAAATCCTCGAGTACTGTGTGTGTCAGCATTACCGATCTAGGGATGACATTGAAGCACAGAGACTTGACCGTTTGAGGTTGGGTCACTACAAAGCACTTCTGCCATTGCAAGGAAGATCAATCTAGTAGGCCAAACCAAACAGGTAATTCGAAGAGACTTGCAAAGATATTTAAATCATGCATAAAATAATTCAGAGAAGAATCAAATATTGTTCCTAGATAAACTTGATCATAAACCCACAATTCATCGGATCTCAACAAACACACCGCAAAAAGAATTACATCGAATAGATCTCCAAGAGAATCGAGGAGAACTTTGTATTGAGATCCAAAGAGAGAGAAGAAGCCATCTAGCTAATAACTATGGACCCTAAGGTCTATGGTAAACTACTCACACATCATCGGAGAGGCTATGGTGTTGATATAGAAGCCCTCCGTGATTGATTCCCCCTCCGACGGAGCGCCAGAAAAGGCCCCAAGATGGGATCTCACAGGTACAGAAGGTTGCGGCGGTGGAAATAGGGTTTCGTTGTGCTCCTAGATGTTTTCAGGGTATATGGGTATATATAGGAGGAAGAAGTAGGTCGGTGGAGCTGCGAGGGGCCCACGAGGGTGGGGGGCGTGCCCTCCTGCCTCGTGGCCTCCTCGCTTCTTTCTTAACGTCCACTTCAAGTCTCCTGGATTGCGTTTGTTCCAAAAACGATCATCGCGAAGGTTTCATTCCGTTTGGATTCCGTTTGATATTCCTTTTCTGCGGAACACTGAAATAGGAAAAAAAACAGCAATTTGCACTGGGCCTTCGGTTAATAGGTTAGTCCCAAAAATAATATAAAAGTGCATAATAAAGCCCATTAAACATCCAAAACAGATAATATAATAGCATGGAACAATAAAAAATTATAGATACATTGGAGACGTATCAAGGACCTCGAAGCGGCCATGGTGATCTAGATCTGTCAGAAAACAACAAGAAAGAAGAACAGAAGATTTCTCCGTGATACGGTTGTCAAATAGGTTCGGGGGTTATATAAAGAATTTTTTATCTTGGGAAATAAAAAAACGGAGTCCGGAAGGTACCCAAGGTGGGCACAACCCACCTGGGCGCGCCCGGCACGCCCTGGTGTCTTGTGCCCACCAGGGTTGTCTTCCTGATTGTTTCATATTTTCCTAATTTTTAATATATTCCAAAACTGACAGAAAATATTTTTGTGGATTTTTTGGAGTCCGTTTACTTACCGTATCACATGCGTCCTCTGTTTTTGGTTATTCTGGAGTGTTCCGGAAGGTTTTTTTATGTGTTCTTCCGGTGTCATAGTTTGGATAATATTGCTTTCAACATTAATGAGCGTACCTGAGATATAATGTTTATTTTAATAGCTCTAGATCGATAAACCTCCTCGATGATATATGGTCCTTCCCATTTAGAGAGGAGCTTTCCTACAACGAATATGAAACGAGAGTTGTACAAAAGAACATATTCACCCATTCTAAATTCCCGCTTTTGGATTCTTTTGTCATGCCATCTTTTAACTTTTTCTTTAAATATCTTGGCATTTTCATAGGCTTGGGTTCTCCATTCATCTAGTGAGCTAATATCAAATAACCTCTTTTCACCGGCAAGTTTGAAATCATAGTTGAGTTCTTTAATTGCCCAATATGCTTTTTGATCTAACTCAAGAGGCAAATGACAAACTTTTCCATAGACCATTTTATAGGGAGACATACCCATAGGATTTTTATATGATGTTCTATAGGCCCAAAATGCATCATCCAATTTCTTAGACCAATTCTTTCGGGACCTATTAACAGTTTTTTTGTAATATTAGTTTTATTTCTCTATTGCTAAGTTCAACTTGACCACTAGATTGAGGATGATAGGGTGATGCCATTCTATGGTTAACATCATACTTAGCAAGCATTTTACGGAAAGCACCATGAATAAAGTGTGAACCATCATCAGTCATTAAATATCTAGGGACTCCAAACCTTGGGAAAATAAATTCTTTAAGCATTGATAACCCACAATTATAGGGGATCAGTTGTAGTCTCTTTCGATAAGTAAGAGTGTCGAAGCCAACAAGGAGGTAAAAGTAGAACAAATATTCCCTCAAGTTTTATCGACCAACGATACAACTCTAGGCACGCTTAATGTTCGCTTTACCTAAAACAAGTATGAAACTAAAAGTACTTTGTAGGTGTTGTAGGATAGGTTTGTAAGATAATAAAGAGCACATAAAGTGGTGGTAGGAGTTGTGGAATTGTCCCTAAGCAATTAACTACGTTACTAGACCGATAGCAAGTTTTATGTGGGAGAGACCACTACTAGCATGTCATCCCTTACTTGGAATTATATGCACTTATGATTGGAACTATTAGCAAGCATCCGCAACTACTAATGTTCATTAAGGTAAAACCCAACCATAACATCAAGATAGTACCTTCAGCCTAGCATAGAAAAACGATACACTCCAAAAATGAATTACTAAACACCTGATTAGGCAGTGGACACATACCTTTCAACCCACCCGAGAGTTTGAGGGTTCATCTTGCCGGCGAACCTTCCCTTTTCGCCGGCACCACCGCATGGGTCGCACAGATCTGGCCTCCACGCTGAGCAACGAAGCCTACGACTCTTGCAGTTCTCATTCCAACACGGGGACTGGGTAACCAATAGAGCCATTGGGGTATCGCTATCATTCACCACCTCAAGCACCGTGATGCGGAAACGCAGCGTCGATCTCAGGGAAGGGAATACAACACATACTACTCGATAGTGCAGCGCAATGAATTGCATTTACCTTTTTATTGGCTGCATCAGG
This sequence comes from Triticum urartu, assembly GCF_003073215.2. Classification (NCBI taxonomy): domain Eukaryota; kingdom Viridiplantae; phylum Streptophyta; class Magnoliopsida; order Poales; family Poaceae; genus Triticum; species Triticum urartu. The sequence goes on from NC_053024.1 coordinate 696,216,145, forward strand.
AACTCCATGTCCTCCTTCGGCTGCTCCTACCCAGCGCGCCAGCGAAGCAAGCCAAACTACCCTTGCTGATGGGAAAATCGAGCAGACGCAGGAAGTTGAGAACCCCAACCCCTCCGACTTGCAGTTACTCCTCCGCCCCCTTGTCCACGGATCGGCTCGTCATCTGATGTCCTGAACCATGGATCAACACCGACGGGCTGAAGGCAGCAAGCAATCCACCATTTCCAGGTCCACAGCTCAAAACCCCGGCTATACGCACTACACATTTTCCATCATCCGGTATTCCACTGCCTGAATGAATGTAGAGCATCCCAAGGCACCAATAATACATAGCTCATATGTGCTCGCGTGCAGAAACTCTGACGTCCACTAGTATCCTCCCTTGGTCGACATGGGAAAACAACAGTAGACACTATATGCAGTAACATACAAACACTCTAGAATATCAAAATGTGGCGCAACCAGAAAAACACAATCCCAGAACAAATATGTTGATTCAAACATGCATGCAGGGGGTTCCTCACTGGTTGTAAGACAGATTTAGTTCAACAAATTAGGATGGATTTTAAATCACCATCATAATGCAGTTATTTGAAATTCAAGTCCGTCCATCAGAACAAAAAACTAGACTCTGCACAAACCCGGTAACTAAAGTGCCCATCGCAGAAAAATACTACTGTATTACACTTCTATTTGAGACGCTAAACCAAGCCAACAGAAAGGCATAATATCATGAACTGCTAAGAAGCCTGAGAATAACAATAGTAAAACATGAATGCATGAACAACAGTTAGAGGAACATAATAAACCCCAACTTGAACAGGTAATGGATTCTAATACTCATCCATGGAGATGTTTGAGGAAAAAACATTTGAATTCTTATGTGGATAATTGATCAAACAGCGCTCTCTCTTGTCAACTCTAAGCGGAAAGATAGCATCCAGAAAGCAACGTGTTAAACTCTAATAGTACTACTGAATTAGTTAATCACAGAGCATAGATGATATATCAGTTGTCCTTATCATTTTGCCAATGCAAAATCAATCCTGCTAAGTTCAAATTTACCACTCAAAACCCGTATAGTTGCATCATTTTTCACCTTAGAGAAAACAGACTCCCCCCAAGCTAACGCAACACAGTACACTACTCCCTTGATCGACATGGGAAAACAACACACTATGCAGTAACTCCCATATAAATCATCACTCTGGAATATTAAAACAAGAAAAACAGGACAAGTATGCTGAATTGCAGATGCACAACATATACCCATGCAATGGCATTATGGCAAGGATGCTCCTTTGATAACTTGCTTCACATTATTTATTATAGATAGCAAAGTAGTAGATTGAGAAACAAAGATAAGTTCTCACGCATGCGAATCACCAACGGACAGCAGCAGATAGTACCAACCATAGACGTAGGAAATCATGAACAAATTTCCAACGCACCCACAACATAACAGCAATTAGATTCACATCTGATGAAAGCCCTGCTCCTTGGAAGCAGAAGTGGAAGCGGAAGAAGAGGCATAGCAGTCTCCGACGAGTCCCCCGGTTCCAGCGTCCCCCGAGGCGGCTGCTCGGGATTTGAAGAACTCGACGAGGCGAAAGCAAGACTCCTTCAAGTACGTCTTGTAGACTCAGGGTGGACACGGTCCGGGCCGGTCCGGTCCTGGCCCGATCCGGTGTTTGGACCGGACGCTGGCGGTCCGGACCGGACCGGACCGAGCAGTGTCTCGGGCCTATTTGCAGGGACCGGACCGGCAATGGCGGGCCATGAGCTGGACCGAGAGGACCGGCCAAGACATGGGCAGAGCGCGCTCTGGAGCTCCAGCGAGAGCTGTTCATCGGGGACGCAATGGTAGAGGAAGCGCAGCTCGTTGAAAAGATGTCTGGGAGCTTCAGAAGAACCAGGGGGAGCTACATGAGGAAGAAGAACACTGGAGGGAGCTCATCGGCGACGAATCTGGAACGACGGCCGGTGAACGGAGATAAAAAGGACGACGGCCGATGCGGCGATGTAGGACCTCCCAGGTCGATTTTGTTGGTGGGGACGACGGACCCGAGTGTGGCGCATCTAATGGACATAGTTTTCGGGGCCATCGAGTCTAGTGGCCGCGCGGACGACGGCCCCGTGGCGGCGGATGTAGACGACGGCGGTTTCTTGCGCCCCCGCCATGCCTGAGCCGCCACGCACCTGCCACGCCCCCGTCACGCCCCTGGCAAGCCGTCGGCACGCCCCAGCCACGCTCCAGCCATGCCGCCGACTGCCGCCTTCGGTCCGCTCAGTCGGCTCGGTGAAAGACCGGACTGGACCGAGGTTTTCTCGGGCCTGTTTGCAGGGACCGGACCGGCCATTTAAACTAGCGAGCCAGGACCGAGTCGGCCTGAGCCGAGCGGGCCACAAGCCGGACCGCCGGACCGGACCGTGTCATCCACCCTGGTTGTAGACGGTGAAGCGCTCCGCGTGGGAGTCCAGGTTCGCGCCGGAGGTAGACTGGGAGGCGGCGGCGAAGGCCTCGGCCCAGATGGCGGTGGCAGCGCGCTGGGCCTCGGGCTCCGGGACGGTGTCGTAGTGCTGCGCGTAGAGACTAGGCCCTACCATCTTCTGTAGGAGCATGTGCTCAGACCAGTCGCGCTTGCTCTGCGTCGGTGGCCACGAACACGAAGGACGCAGCGACGCCGACGCGTCGAACCCATGAAAATATATATTAGAACATCTGCACCCCGGTCCGGTTATCTCAGCCGTTTGTTTCCTTAGGGATCCGCGTCATTCACAGGGGCAACACAAAGTCACAGGCACGTTTTGGTCCTAACCTTGTTGAGATGTACAGGCCTATGCCTGTGATCAGTCTACGTTTGGAGTATATGGTACTGTTCAACCCGCAACTCTTCACACCGCACGCAGTACAAAGAAGACAACCAGGTCAGACAATTTTCTTGGGACCCATGAAGAGCCACAGTGTACCGCACACGCGTGCACTTCTTGCCTCCTGCTATTTCCATTGCTTCTGTTTTATAAAAATGAAGAACAACGTAGACGGCCTGTCCAATTTTCGGTTGCCCATGTTAGAAACTGAAACAGTGAAAATGAGAGTGAGAGAGAGATGCATCATGCATGCAAAAGTAGAGAGAGAGAGAGAGTATCCATGAGCTCCAACTAGAGCTGGCTAGCTCGGTCTTCTCTCTCTTCTCTCAGTTTGCATGAGCTTCATCTTGTATTCATGGCAGAGGAGCTTCTCTCTCTTCTCTCAGTTTGCATGAGCTCTATCTTATATTCGTGGCGGACGAGCGCCCAACTGTAGCGACCTGACCTCAACCAGTCTGATCTCTGTGCATCAGTGTCATCCCTGGATCAGTAATGCTGACACGCACAGTATTTGAAGGATTTATAACAGAGTAGCAATCACACACTTATTACATCGAGTGTCTCAAAAGAGAACTTATTACAATAAATATGGCTTAAGGCCATCTAATAACGATAACAGCGGAAGGCTTGGAAGATAAGTGAGTCCATCAACTCCAACGGCATCACTGAGTATAGAACCACGACCTAAAGGCACCTTACTCGTCGTCTGAAAAGTCTGCAACATGAACATTGCAGCCCGAAATGGGTCAGCACATGGAATATGCTGGCAATGTAACACATAGAGAGTAATGAAAGAAGTAGGCTATACTACATGCATATATGGCTGCTGGAAATCTCTATGGTTACAATTTTTGCGTAAAGCCAATTTTTCCCTACTGCAAAGGAATAAATTTTATTTAACTATCATGGTAGTTGTTAAACATTGAGAAGATAGACATCCTCTCAATCCCGATTAAGCATCATCTTTAAAACCCAACAATATTAATTAGAGTAACATGATGAGATTCACATGATAATCCAAGTACTACATACTCAAGACGTCCATAACCGGGAACACGGCTAACCATGATTAGTTTATACACTCTACAGAGGTTTGCGCACTTTTCCCCCACAAGACTCGATCTCCTCCGTTGGGATTCTTGCACTACATGTTGTTTGAGAAACGGATGACCGAGACATAGTCTTTCAGAAGCGCTAGCACCATACGGTCGGGTAGACAGTACCAACCTACATCCCCTACATCTGCTAGTCTACCACTGTAAGAGTTCGCACGACTTAGTCAACTATGCTAGAGCCCATAGTAGCTTGTGGCTGCACACAGAAATTTCTAGTATGAATAATCTCATGATCCCTTTGAGCCTGGGTGGCGGTCCATAAAGAAAAACAGGCAATCGCTGGAATACCCAGGTGCCTCAATCCACCTAGATGTGTGTTTAAGTTGCCCCCTTAAATAAACCATTAATTTAACAATCTCACATCTGTCATGGATACACTCACCCAATCCACATCTGCTAGCATAGCATGGCAATATAAGCAAACGTAGAAGTAACTCCCAAAGGTTTGATAATAAAACAGAAAATAGGTACTACCTCATGTACTTCCCAAAACCCACAATTTAATTAGATCCTAATCATGCAATGTTTGAGGATTGATCTAATGCAATAAAAACTGGGTAGTAAAGAGATATGATCAAAGTGTTACTAGCCTTGCTGATGATCCGCAAAACCTAGAGATTCAAAATAGCAAGCGGCGCACTCCGGATACTCTATCGCAAACAAACAAGCATACAATAAGTAATCATCTAATGCACAGGTAAAACTCAAATAAGAGAACTAACCAGAAAATTCAACTTAAGAACTCCGGTTTGCAAAAAGAATCAAATCGAACGAAGCAACGAAAGTCAAACGGCGAAAGAAAGAAACTTCGTTTACTAATCTGGATCTAAGTCAAATTTTACAGAAGGAAAAACTTGTTTGAGTTGGTTAAACAGAAAGAGGGTTTCGAGACGAAACTCCAGGCGCTTGAATCGCCTGATTCCGATAAACGAGCAAAAAGTTATACTAGAACGAAAATCGGATCAGAAATCGTGATCAGAAATAATCACGGAAAATCCAAGAAAAAGAAAAACGACGAACAGATTAACGAACGAACGTTCGTTTTCTGGAACTAAACGGTGAACGCGTTCGATAAAACGAACGAACGAGTGAACACTCGCTAAATAAACTAAACCGGAAATAAACTGATCTAAATAAAAAATGGATCTAAAAAACCGAACGGGAAACAGGGCGGTTTTCTCGAGGAAACCGGCGGCGGCGGCGGTGGTCAACCTCGGCGGCGGCGGGCGGCGGGGTCGGCGGCGGCATCGGGCGGCGGCGGCGTTGGGCGGCGTGGGGCGGCGGGGCGCGGCGCGGGTGGCATGCGACGGCGCGGCGGCAGGGCGGCGGTGCGGCGGCGCGGCGTCAGGTGCGCTAGGGTTTGGGGCGGCTCGGGCTGGGCTCCCGGCTTATAAAGGCCGGCCGGACGGAGTCCTGGCCGAACACGGCCCAAAGTCGATTTCACGTTTTTTTAATAATTATGCGCGGAAAAACAAATAAAAGAAATACTAAACGGACTCTAAAAATCCTGAAATAAATTTTCCCCGACTTCTAAAATCAAGCCGGTCTAGATGAACATTTATTTGGGGCCTAAATGTAATTTTGAAAAACGCGCATTTTTCCTAAATTCAAATAAAATAGCAATAAATACAAAATAAAAATCTTATTTGATTTTATTATTAAATCCTCAATATTTCTTTATTTTGGGAAAGTCATTTTATTCCCTCTCTCATATTTTTATAATAGAAATAATTGAAGATAAAATAAAAAAAATCAAATGATCCTATTTCCAAAATTTGAGAAAACTCAAATATGAACATAACGAAATCCCCAACTCTCTCCGAGGGTCCTTGAGTTGCGTAGAATTTCTAGGATCAAACCAAAAGCAAATAAAATATGATATGCATTGATGATCTAATGTATAACATTCCAAATTGAAAATTTGGGATGTTACAAACCTACCCCCCTACGATGAATCTTGCCCTCGAGATTCGGGTTGGCTAGAAAATAGGTGAGGGTGGTCCTTCAGTAGATCTTCCTCTCGCTCCCAGGTGGCTTCATCATCGGTGTGGTGGCTCCACTGAACTTTGCAAAACTTGATGACCTTGCTGCGGGTGACTCGGCTGGAATACTCAAGAATCTTGAGTGGTTTCTCCTCATAGGTCAAATCACTGTCCAACTGAATCGCTTCCAGTGGCACTGTATCTCTCAGCGGTATATCAGCCATCTCAGCGTGACACTTCTTTAACTGGGAAGCGTGGAATACATCGTGAACTCCTGACAATCCTTCGGGCAATTCCAACTTGTGGGCTACTTCTCCCATACGCTTCAAAACCTTGTATGGTCCTACAAAACGTGGCGCTAACTTTCCCTTAACTCCAAAGCGCTTAACTCCTCGAAGTGGAGATACTTGAAGATAAACTCGGTCTCCGACTTCATAAACTGTCTCCTTGCGTTTAGAATCTGCGTAGCTCTTCTGCCTGGACTGGGCTACCTTGAGCCTATCGCGAATCAACTTCACCTTCTGTTTAGACTCCTTAATCAAATCTGGTCCAAACAACTTGCGGTCTCCAACTTCATCCCACGACAATGGGGTCCTGCACCTCCTTCCGTACAAGGCTTCGAAAGGGGCCATCTTCAAGCTGGATTGATAACTGTTGTTGTAAGAGAACTCTGCGTATGGAAAATTGTCATCCCAACTAGATCTGTAATCTAGCGCGCACGCTCTTAGCATATCCTCCAAAATCTGATTGACTCTCTCGGTTTGTCCATCTTTCTGTGGATGAAAAGTTGTGCTAAACTCTAGCCTGGTACCCAAAGTTTCGTGCAAATGATTCCAGAACTTTGAGGTAAACTGGGTTCCTCTGTATGATACAATGCTCCTTGGGACTCCATGCAAACATACGATCCTGGTCATGTATATCTTTGCCAACTTAGCACTGGTGTAAGTAGTCTTCATTGGGATGAAATGAGCTACCTTTGTCAAACGATCGACTACTACCAAATCGAGTCATAGCTTGAACGAGTTCTGGGCAATCCCGTAATAAAATCCATGCCTACTTATCCCACTTCCATTCGGGTATTGGCAATGGTTGTAGCAATCCTACTAGCTTTTGATGCTCTGCCTTTACTCTCTGACATACATCACAAACTGCTACATACTCCGCAATATCCTTCTTCATTCCGGTCCACCAGAAAGTATCCTTCAAATCCAAATACATCTTGGTATTTTTTGGGTGAATCGAATATGGTGAATCATGGGCTTCCTGCAGAATTAACTTCCTGATCTCCGGGTCATTGGGCACATAAACACGGTCTTCAAACCATAGGGTATCGTGCTCATCCTCATGAAATCCTTTAACTTTTCCTTTGCCCATCTTCTCCTTTATAGAGGCAACCTCCTTGTCAGTCTTTTGAGCTTCTCTGATCTTATCCATCAAAGTAGACTGAATCTCCAATGTTGCTACATAGCCTCTCGGAACTATCTCCAAACATAGCTCACGAAGGTCCTCGGCTAACTCCTTCGGTAAATCTCCCGTCATTAGTGTGTTGACATGGCTTTTACGGCTCAGCACATCGGCTACTACGTTAGCCTTTCCGGGATGATAATGCAATCTCATATCATAGTCCTTGATGAGCTCCAACCATCTCCTTTGCCTGAGATTTAGCTCCTTCTGTGTGAAAATGTACTTCAAACTCTTGTGATCCGTGTACACCTCACAATGGTTTCCAATGAGAAAATGTCTCCAAGTCTTCAAGGCGTGCACTACGGCTGCTAACTCCAAATCATGCGTGGCATAATTCAACTCATGAGGCTTAAGCTGTCGTGAGGCATATGAAACAACTCTTCCCTCCTTCATAAGCACTGCTCCAAGTCCTCGACGTGAAGCGTCGCAATACACCTCATAATCTTTGTTCTGATCCGGCAAAATCAACACTGGTGATGTAACCAAACGTTTCTTCAACTCCTGGAAACTGGCCTCACATTCCTCAGTCCATTTGAATTTACTATCCTTCTTCAACAACTCCGTCATAGGCTTCGCAATCTTCGAGAAATTTTCAATAGATCTTCGGTAGTATCCTACGAGTCCAATAAAACTCCGGATCTCTCCAATTGTTGTTGGGGCTTCCCAATTTGTCACAGTGACAACCTTGGTGGGATCTACTGCTATACCTTCTATGGATATAACATGTCCGAGGAATCCAACTTCCTACCACCAAAACTCACATTTGCTAAACTTGGCATATAACTGATGTTCTCTGAGCTTCTCAAGTACCAAACACAAATGCTCCTCTTCATTCTTCGAGTAAACCAGAATATCATCAATGAACACTATGACGAACTTATCCAAAAACTCCATAAACACTTTGTTCATCATGTTCATAAAATAGGCAGGTGCGTTAGTCAGACCAAATGACATAACGGTATACTCGTACAGCCCATACCTGGTGGTAAAAGTCGTCTTAGGTATATCCTGTTCTCGAATCTTCAACTGATGGTATCCTGATCGCAGATCGATCTTGGAAAATACCTTAGCTCCTTGCAATCGATCAAACAGATCATTGATCATCGGTAGTGGGTACTTTTTCTTGATTGTTACTTCATTTAATCCTCAATAATCAACAACCATCCTTAACGATCCATCCTTTTTCTCTACTAGAAGTACTGGCGATCCCCAAGGCGACGAACTTGGGCGAATATAACCTTTATCCAGTAACTCTTTAATCTGCTTCTTAATCTCCTCCAAATCTTTTGCGGGCATCCTGTATGGTCTCTTAGATATTTGCCCTGTGCCTGGCAAAAGCTCAATCAAAAAATCAATGTCTCTATCCGGTGGCATGCCTGGCAACTCCTCTGGAAATACGTCAGGGAAATCCTTCACCACTGGTACTTCCTCCTGCACAACTCATGTTAAGGAATTTACTTGAGTCCTCTTCGGCACATGCCGGGATACATACTTGATCCTTCTTCCTTCTAGCGTCGTAAGAAAAATTGACTTACTGGCGCATTCAATGTTCCCTTCATACTTCGATAACCAATCCATGCCTAATATCACATCCAATCCTTGAGATTCCAATACTATTAGGTCCGAGGGAAATACATAGTTACCAATCCTTAAATGTAACCGATCACACCATAGACTAGCCATATACTCTGCTCCAGGTGAGGTTACTAACATGGGTGACCTAAAGGCTTGGGTTGGCAGTTTATATTTATCCACAAATCCCCTTGAGATGTATGAATGCGATGCACCAGTATCAAAAATAACGAGTGCAGTAAATGACTTAACCAAAAACTTACCTATTACTGCATCTGGCTGAGGTTCAACCTCCTCCACGTTAATGTGGTTCACCTGTCCCCTATTGAAAGGGTTCGGCTTCTTCCCAGAGCTTCCATTGCCATTTCCATTCTGAGATTCAGGACATTCATTGGCATAATGTCCGGTCTTCTGGCACTTAAAGCAAGTGACTTGTCTTAGGTCTCTCTTGGCGGGTGTTGATGGGTTGGTACGGTTCTGGACGTTGCTTCCTCCATTCCCGTTACCATTCTTGGGGCCATTATGATTGTGCGAGCTTCCTCCCCCATGGGTATGCTGAAAAGGTCCTCCCGGTTTAGGGGTAAAACGCGGCTTCTGCTGAGCTCCAGAATTGTACTTCCCTTGTCCATACTTCCTCTTACGGTTCTCAATCTGCTGCTGCTTCCCTTCAATCATAAGAGCATGATCTACCAACTCCTGGTAGTTGTTGAAGCTTTCTACCATCAACTGCATGCTCAACTCATCATTCAGTCCTTCCAGAAACTTCTCCTGCTTAGCTGCATCCATAGCAACGTCATCTGGGCATAACGTGCTAGCGTACTAAAGTCATCCACATACTGGCCAACTGTCCGTCCTCCTTGGCGCAAGTTGCGAAACTCACGCTTCTTCATGGCCATAGCTCCTGCTGAAACATGGGCAGTACGGAAAGCCTGCTGAAACTGATCCCATGTCACCGTGGCTATTGGGTAGGTGACAGTGTAATTCTCCCACCATGATGTTGCTGGTCCATCCAACTGATGTGCGGCAAAGCGCACCTTCTCAGCATCAGTACATCCTGTAGTGGTTAACTCCCTTCCAATCTTGCGGAGCCGATCATCTGCTACTATAGGCTTGGTGCTACTAGAGAACACCGGTGGATTCAGCCTAAGAAAGCGGGTTAAGTGATCAACCGGTGGTGGTGGTGGTGGCGGGTTGTTGTTGTTCCCCTGATTCTGATTCTGGACTAGAAACTGCATCAACGTATTCTGTTGCTGGATCAATTGAGTGAGCTCCGGTGGAAAGGAAAATCCATTGTCACGTCTCGGAGGCATCTGATGGGCTTAGAAAAGATGAGATTTAAGAATAGAGAGAGGTCTAGAGAGAAAACACTACCCATATGCACATGAGGCAAAAGCAAACAAATCACTTCGTTCAATCAAACAAGGGCATACAATCGGTCTAACTATCGCAAACGTGCTCAGACTACTCTATTTACATGGGGGAATACTACTACTGATGTGGTGGTCTACTAGAAATATTCTTCGGTTGCAGACTCCATGATATCTGCTCTAGCTTCATAAACATAGTCATCATCGCTATCGTCTGGGTCCGAGTCGGTGTCGTCGATGATGATGTAGTCTTCCGGGCGAATCTCCTTGGGTTCTTCGTCTTCTTCTACTAGTGTAGGGTCTCCCATAAATATTCCGATCTTCTTGATCAGGTCGTCATTCTTCTCCACTAGTACGACGATTTCCTCCTCATAGTCTTCACGTGTAGCCTTGAGTTCTTCCTCCAGCTCCGTAATTCTTGTCCTTGCCTTCTACAGATCTATCATGTCTGCGCACATCTGGTTCTCCTGACGTTGAATGTGCTGGTTTAACTCCTGGATAAAAGCTGCTCATCTCGGCGCTGATCCTTCTTGGTGCTGATCATCTCCCAGTGCTCATCTCGGCGCCCACAAATCTGGTAGATAGTGAAGGAAATATGCCCTAGAGGCAATAATAAAGTTATTATTTATTTCCTTATAATCATGATAAATGTTTATTATTCATGCTAGAATTGTATTAACCGGAAACATAATACATGTGTGAATACATAGACAAACAAAGTGTCACTAGTATGCCTCTACTTGACTAGCTCGTTAATCAAAGATGGTTATGTTTCCTAACCATGAACAATGAGTTGTTATTTGATTAATGAGGTCACATCATTAGTTGAATGATCTGATTGACATGACCCATTCCATTAGCTTAGCACACGATCGTTTAGTATGTTGCTATTGCTTTCTTCATGACTTATACATGTTCCTATGACTATGAGATTATGCAACTCCCGTTTGCCGGAGGAACACTTTGGGTGCTACCAAACGTCACAACGTAACTGGGTGATTATAAAGGAGCATTACAGGTGTCTCCAATGGTAGATGTTGGGTTGGCGTATTTCGAGATTAGGATTTGTCACTCCGATTGTCGGAGAGGTATCTCTGGGCCCTCTTGGTAATGCACATCACATAAAGCCTTGCAAGCATTACAACTAATATGTTAGTTGTGAGATGATGTATTACGGAACGAGTAAAGAGACTTGCCAGTAACGAGATTGAACTAGGTATTGGATACCGACGATCGAATCTCGGGCAAGTAACATACCGATGACAAAGGGAACAACGTATGTTGTTATGCGGTCTGACCGATAAAGATCTTCGTAGAATATGTAGGAGCCAATATGGGCATCCAGGTCCCGCTATTGGTTATTGACCGGAGACATGTCTCGGTCATGTCTACATTGTTCTCGAACCCGTAGGGTCCGCACGCTTAAGGTTACGATGACAGTTATATTATGAGTTTATGCATTTTGATGTACCGAAGGTTGTTCGGAGTCCCGGATGTGATCACGGACATGACGAGGAGTCTCGAAATGGTCGAGACGTAAAGATTGATATATTGGAAGCCTATGTTTGGACATCGGAAGTGTTCCGGGTGAAATCGGGATTTTACCGGGTTACCAGGAGGTTACCGGAACCCCCCGGGAGCCATATGGGCCTTCATGGGCCTTAGTGGAAAGGAGAAAAGGGCAGCCCAAGGGGGCTGCGCACCTCCCCCCTCCCCTAGTCCTATTAGGACTAGGAGAGGTGGCCGGCCACCCTTCTCCTCTTTCCCCCCTTGGGGAATCCTAGTTGGAATAGGATTGGGGGGGGGAGTCCTACTCCCGGAAGGAGTAGGACTCCTCCTGCGCCTCTCTCCCTGGCCGGCGGCCCCCTCCCCCCTTGGCTCCTTTATATACTGAGGTAGAGGCACCTCTAGAACACACAAGTTGATCCACGTGATCTATTCCTTAGCCGTGTGCGGTGCCCCCTGCCACCATATTCCTCGATAATACTGTAGCGGAGTTTAGGCGAAGCCCTGCTGCTGTAGTACATCAAGATCGTCACCACGCCGTCGTGCTGACGGAACTCTTCCCCGACACTTTGCTGGATCGGAGTCCGGGGATCGTCATCGAGCTGAACGTGTGCTCGAACTTGGAGGTGCCGTAGTTTCGGTGCTTGATCGGTTGGATCGTGAAGACGTACGACTACTTCCTCTACGTCGTGTCATCGCTTCCGCAGTCGGTCTGCGTTGGGTACGTAGACAACACTCTCCCCTCGTTGCTATGCATCACATGATCTTGCGTGTGCGTAGGAAATTTTTTGAAATTACTACGAAACCCAACAGTGGCATCCGAGCCTAGGTTATTTATGTTGATGTTATATGCACGAGTAGAACACAAGTGAGTTGTGGACGATACAAGTCATACTGCCTACCAGCATGTCATACTTTGGTTCGGCGGTATTGTTGGACGAGACGACCCGGACCAACCTTACGCGTACGCTTACGCGAGACAGGTTCCCTCGACGTGCTTTGCACATAGATGGCTTGCGGGCGACTGTCTCTCCAACTTTAGTTGAACCGAGTGTGGCTACGCCCGGTCCTTGCGAAGGTTAAAACGGAGTCTATTTGACAAACTATCGTTGTGGTTTTGATGCGTAGGTGAGATTGGTTCTTACTTAAGCCCGTAGCAGCCACGTAAAACATGCAACAACAAGGTAGAGGACGTCTAACTTGTTTTTGCAGGGCATGTTGTGATGTGATATGGTCAAGGCATGATGCTGAATTTTATTGTATGAGATGATCATGTTTTGTAACCGAGTAATCGGCAACTGGCAGGAGCCATATGGTTGTCGCTTTATTGTATGCAATGCAATCGCGATGTAATGCTTTACCTTATTACTAAACGGTAGTGATAGTCGTGGAAGCATAAGATTGGCGAGACGACAACGATGCTACGATGGAGATCAAGGTGTCGCGCTGGTGACGATGGTGATCATGACGGTGCTTCGGAGATGGAGATCACAGGCACAAGATGATGGTGGCCATATCATATCACTTATATTGATTGCATGTGAAGTTTATCTTTTATGCATCTTATCTTGCTTTGATTGACGGTAGCATTATAAGATGATCTCTCACTAAATTATCAAGAAGTGTTCTCCCTGAGTATGCACCGTTGCGAAAGTTCTTCGTGCTGAGACACCACGTGATGATCGGGTGTGATAGGCTCTACGTTCAAATACAACGGGTGCAAAACAGTTGCGCACGCAGAATACTCAGGTTATACTTGACGAACCAAGCATATACAGATATGGCCTCGGAACACGGAGACCGAAAGGTCGAGCGTGAATCATATAGTAGATATGATCAATATAATGATGTTCACCGATGAAACTACTCCATCTCACGTGATGATCGGACATGGTTTAGTTGATTTGGATCACGTGATCACTTAGAGGATTAGAGGGATGTCTATCTAAGTGGGAGTTCTTAAGTAATATGATTAATTGAACTTAAATTTATCATGAACTTAGTACCTGATAGTATCTTGCTTGTTTATGTTGATTGTAGATAGATGGCTCGTGCTGTTGTTCCGTTGAATTTTAATGCGTTCCTTGAGAAAGCAAAGTTGAAAGATGATGGTAGCAATTACACGGACTGGGTCCGTAACTTGAGGATTATCCTCATTGCTGCACAGAAGAATTACGTCCTGGAAGCACCGCTGGGTGCCAGGCCTGCTGCTGGAGCAACACCAGATGTTATGAACGTCTGGCAGAGCAAAGCTGATGACTACTCGATAGTTCAGTGTGCCATGCTTTACGGCTTAGAATCGGGACTTCAACGACGTTTTGAACGTCATGGAGCATATGAGATGTTCCAGGAGTTGAAGTTAATATTTCAAGAAAATGCCCGAATTGAGAGATATGAAGTCACCAATAAGTTCTATAGCTGCAAGATGGAGGAGAACAGTTCTGTCAGTGAGCATATACTCAAAATGTCTGGGTATAATAATCACTTGATTCAATTGGGAGTTAATCTTCCAGATGATTGCGTCATTGACAGAATTCTCCAATCACTACCACCAAGCTACAAGAGCTTCGTGATGAACTATAATATGCAAGGGATGAACAAGACTATTCCCGAGCTCTTCGCGATGCTGAAAGCTGCGGAGGTAGAAATCAAAAAGGAGCATCAAGTGTTGATGGTTAACAAAACCACTAGTTTCAAGAAAAAGGGCAAAGGGAAGAAGAAGGGGAACTTCAAGAAGAACGGCAAACAAGTTGCTGCTCAAAAGAAGAAACCCAAGTCTGGACCTAAGCCTGAAACTGAGTGCTTCTACTGTAAGCAGACTGGTCACTGGAAGCGGAACTGCCCAAAGTATTTGGCGGATAAGAAGGATGGCAAGGTGAACAAAGGTATATGTGATATACATGTTATTGATGTGTACCTTACTAATGCTCGCAGTAGCACCTGGGTATTTGATACTGGTTCTGTTGCTAATATTTGCAACTCGAAACAGGGGCTACGGATTAAGCGAAGATTGGCTAAGGACAAGGTGACGATGCGCGTGGGAAACGGTTCCAAAGTCGATGTGATCGCGGTCGGCACGCTACCTCTACATCTACCTTCGGGATTAATATTAGACCTAAATAATTGTTATTTGGTGCCAGCGTTGAGCATGAACATTATATCTGGATCTTGTTTAATGCGAGACGGTTATTCATTTAAATCAGAGAATAATGGTTGTTCTATTTATATGAGTAATATCTTTTATGGTCATGCACCCTTGAAGAGTGGTCTATTTTTATTGATTCTCGATAGTAGTAATACACATATTCATAATGTTGAAGCCAAAAGATGCAGAGTTGATAATGAAAGTGCAACTTATTTGTGGCACTGTCGTTTAGGTCATATCGGTGTAAAGCGCATGAAGAAACTCCATACTGATGGACTTTTGGAACCACTTGATTATGAATCACTTGGTACTTGCGAACCGTGCCTCATGGGCAAGATGACTAAAACACCGTTCTCCGGTACTATGGAGAGAGCAACAGATTTGTTGGAAATCATACATACCGATGTATGTGGTCCGATGAATATTGAGGCTCGTGGCGGATATCGTTATTTTCTCACCTTCACAGATGATTTGAGCAGATATGGATATATCTACTTAATGAAACATAAGTATGAAACATTTGAAAAGTTCAAAGAATTTCAGAGTGAAGTTGAAAATCATCGTAACAAGAAAATAAAGTTTCTACGATCTGATCGTGGAGGAGAATATTTGAGTTACGAGTTTGGTGTACATTTGAAAAACTATGGAATAGTTTCGCAACTCACGCCACCCGGAACACCACAGCGTAATGGTGTGTCCGAACGTCGTAATCGTACTTTAGTAGATATGGTGCAATCTATGATGTCTCTTACTGATTTACCGCTATCATTTTGGGGATACGCTCTAGAGACGGCCGCATTCACGTTAAATAGGGCACCATCAAAATCCGTTGAGACGACGCCTTATGAACTGTGGTTTGGCAAGAAACCAAAGTTGTCGTTTCTTAAAGTTTGGGGCTGCGATGCTTATGTGAAAAAGCTTCAACCTGATAAGCTCGAACCCAAATCGGAGAAATGTGTCTTCATAGGATATCCAAAGGTAACTATTGGATACACCTTCTATCACAGATCCGAAGGCAAGACTTTTGTTGCTAAATTCGGAAACTTTCTTGAGAAGGAGTTTCTCTCGAAAGAAGTGAGTGGGAGGAAAGTAGAACTTGACGAGGTAACTGTACCTACTCCCTTGTTGGAAAGTAGTACATCACAGAAAACTGTTTCTGCGACACTTACACCAATAAGTGAGGAAGTTAATGATAATGATCATGAAACTTCAGAACAAGATACTACTGAACCTCGTAGATCAACCAGAGTAAGATCCGCACCAGAGTGGTACGGTAATCCTGTTCTGGAAGTCATGCTACTAGATCATGATGAACCTACGAACTATGAAGAAGCGATGGTGAGCCCAGATTCCGCAAAGTGGCTTGAAGCCATGAAATCTGAGATGGGATCCATGTATGAGAACAAAGTATGGACTTTGGTTGACTTGCCCGATGATCGGCAAGCAATTGAGAATAAATGGATCTTTAAGAAGAAGACTGACGCTGATGGTAATGTTACTGTCTACAAAGCTCGACTTGTCGCAAAAGGTTTTCGACAAGTTCAAGGGATTGACTACGATGAGACCTTCTCACCCGTAGCGATGCTTAAGTCCGTCCGAATCATGTTAGCGATTGTCGTATTTTATGATTATGAAATTTGGCAGATGGATGTCAAAACTGCATTCCTGAATGGATTTCTGGAAGAAGAGTTGTATATGATGCAACCGGAAGGTTTTGTCGATCCAAAGGGAGCTAACAAAGTGTGCAAGCTCCAGCGATCCATTTATGGACTGGTGCAAGCCTCTCGGAGTTGGAATAAACGCTTTGATAGTGTGATCAAAGCATTTGGTTTTATACAGACTTTCGGAGAAGCCTGTATTTACAAGAAAGTGAGTGGGAGCTCTGTAGCATTTCTGATATTATATGTGGATGACATATTGCTAATTGGAAATGATATAGAATTTCTGGATAGCATAAAGGGATACTTGAATAAAAGTTTTTCAATGAAAGACCTCGGTGAAGCTGCTTACATATTAGGCATTAAGATCTATAGAGATAGATCAAGACGCTTAATTGGACTTTCACAAAGCACATACCTTGACAAAATTTTGAAGAAGTTCAAAATGGATCAAGCAAAGAAATGGTTCTTGCCTATGTTACAAGGTGTGAAGTTGAGTAAGACTCAATGCCCGACCACTGCAGAAGGTAGAGAGAATATGAAAGATGTTCCCTATGCATCAGCCATAGGATCTATCATGTATGCAATGCTGTGTACCAGACCTGATGTGTGCCTTGCTATAAGTTTAGCAGGGAGGTACCAAAGTAATCCAGGAATGGATCACTGGACAGCGGTCAAGAACATCCTGAAATACCTGAAAAGGACTAAGGATATGTTTCTCGTATATGGAGGTGACAAAGAGCTCACCGTAAAAGGTTACGTTGATGCAAGCTTTGACACTGATCCGGATGATTCTAAATCGTAAACCGGATACGTGTTTACATTAAACGGTGGAGCTGTCAGTTGGTGCAGTTCTAAACAAAGCGTCGTAGCGGGATCTACATGTGTAGCGGAGTACATAGCTGCTTCGGAAGCAGCGAACGAAGGAGTCTGGATGAAGGAGTTCATATCCGATCTAGGTGTCATACCTAATGCATCGGGTCCAATGAAAATCTTTTGTGACAATACTGGTGCAATTGCCTTGGCAAAGGAATCCAGATTTCACAAAAGGACCAAACACATCAAGAGACGCTTCAACTCCATCCGGGATCTAGTCCAGGTGGGAGACATAGAGATTTGCAAGATACATACGAATCTGAGTGTTGCAGACCCGTTGACTAAGCCTCTTCCACGAGCAAAACATGATCAGCACCAAAGCTCCATGGGTGTTAGAATCATTACAGTGTAATCTAGATTATTGACTCTAGTGCAAGTGGGAGACTGAAGGAAATATGCCCTAGAGGCAATAATAAAGTTATTATTTATTTCCTTATAATCATGATAAATGTTTATTATTCATGCTAGAATTGTATTAACCGGAAACATAATACATGTGTGAATACATAGACAAACAAAGTGTCACTAGTATGCCTCTACTTGACTAGCTCGTTAATCAAAGATGGTTATGTTTCCTAACCATTAACAATGAGTTGTTATTTGATTAACGAGGTCACATCATTAGTTGAATGATCTGATTGACATGACCCATTCCATTAGCTTAGCACACGATCGTTTAGTATGTTGCTATTGCT
>NC_053024.1:696235395-696252412 GCF_003073215.2 Triticum urartu
AATGTCATATATGACATGATAGAATTTTCTTGGAATTTTTGGGGAATATTTCCTTTGTAAATATTTCAAAAGCTTGAAATATCCAGAAAGGGTTTTTGAGGGATTTGACCAATATTTTGAACATGACCATGTGTTGAAACTCTTATATATGGGAAATATATGCCCACTGAGTTTCCCTGATTTTTGTCAAATATTTTTGAAACAATAAAATAAGTTTTCCCTATTAATGACAATTTCTGACCTTAAGAAAAAGCTTTTAAATAAAATAGGAAAATAACTTTTAAAATTATATTTTTGTGGTTTCTGGGAATCCTATATCTAATAGGTTTCAAATATACCTTTTGAAGGATTTTTACTGCCCTTAATTAAGTACTTGCAATGCAAACCTCAATTCAGGGGTTTTTTGGAAAACTAATTTTAGAAAATACTTTTTGGCCAAATTATTTTTGTAAGAAATTATTTTTATGTCCTATACACATGGCATGATCATTGCTTCAAGAGTTTGGAGCAAGGATATGAAGTATAGGAGTTGGAGGATTTATTTGATTTTTAGAGCACTTGCAAACAACAGACAAAAATCCAATCAAGGCAAGGTCCAAAACACTCAAAAGTTTTTGTCAAACCACATTTTATCATGATTTATTAGCTTAAGTGTTGTGGCATGAAAATCAGGGTGTGACAGACCTACCCCCTTACAAGAATCTCGTCCCCGAGATTCCCAGACTAGGCACGGAAAGGAATACGGAAACTAGGATTTGGGGTAGTCTTCACGTCCTCATACTGCTTCTGCTTCCATTTGGTGCTCCATTGAACCTTGAAGTACTCGATGGCTTGGCTTCGTGTTTGTCATCCTACTTGATCCAGATTGCAATTGCGATCTCTAGCGTAGGTCATATTGGGCTGGAGGTCGATGGCTCGTGGTCGATGTCCTTCTAGAGACCGGGCTAGTTAGAAAGTTGGAAACGTTTCCGGAGGTGTGTCGCGCGGAAAACGCTGTGCACAGTGGGTAACTCAGGTGGTAATTCTAGTTGGTAGCCGTCTATTATTTGTTTTGTAGTGATCTTGGGGAAGGCCGATAAATCTTGGAGTGAGCTTCCCTTTAACATGGAAATGCTTGTTCCTTCTGAGAGGAGTGGTTTGCAGATACGCACGGTCTCCAATGAGTAAGTTCACTTCTTGACGATGGTGGTTAGTATAGTTCTTCCTCCTTGACATGGTGGTCTTCAAATGTTCCTTGACTAGTTGAATGGCTCTTCTTCCATCTTCGGGTAGACAAGTATGTCATCAAGGAAGGATGACAACTAACTTGTCCAAGCACTCCATGAAGTCTATGGGGTACGTAAAGTGGGCTGAGGCATTGGTGGTGGTCACGGTTGAGTATTGGCCAAGGTCTTATTGATCTAGAGCCAAAGCCCAAGGTCCGGATCCGACCATGTTGTGGCTTGGTAAGGCGTAAGGGTTTCAAGGATCTAGTGTGCGAGCGAACGTTTGTCACCTTATCCTTAAGTATGGTTCCTGAGATGCCGGTTGTTCTATCTAGTCCTTTAAACAAATAACCTTATACCACTGAAAGCATCAACTCTTGTGCTATATTAGGATGAGAATGTGCTCATTCACTATGTCCACTAGTTCCATAATGAACCCAGTGTTGTGCAAGGTTTACAGAGGCTTAACTGGTTCTCTTGCAATTCTGTGGGTTAAGCACATGGTTAAGGACTCGAGCTGGGGTATCTTGTGAAGTCTCGAAGGGTCTAGGAATGGGTTTCTAGTCTGGGGGGTTAAACATAACTCTACAGGGTTTTACTTGGTCGAGGAGGCTACAGAAAAGTTCTTCAGTGGTAGTTGGTTGTCGAGGTAGAATCCTTGGTGTACCTTGTCTTGCCAATCTTCAGTTAAGGAGAGAGAGATGAGAGGGAAAAGTAGCATAGAGGAGGGGAATGCCTAAAGGGGGTTCTAGAGTGCAGGTGCAAACAAACAAGTGCCAAAAGGGCCAAACACAAACAACAAAATAAGGCAGGTGATATAGTTGCGTACTTGTTGCCTAGGGCAAAAAGGGCGACTGATATCAAAACACAAACAAATAAAAACAAGCAACACACAGTCATGGTTCTATTCGAACCATCATACGGACTCGACTGCGCTTAGGGGGTACACGACTCATCCTACCCTAGGGGTTCTCGGACTAAGTAGTCGTGCTTTACTTCATGCCTCATGCAGTCTTCTGGGTTTTCCTCAGGTGTTGCTACGTCTCTTGTAGTTGTTCGATGAAACAATCCGGGTTGAGCCTGAAGATTCTTCAACAACTTCTCTCTTGTTGAAATGATGGGGTGAAGGTGGCTCCTCGTAGCAGGCATTAACTCGGTCTTCTGTTGTCCTCTTAATCATGACAATCCCTTTTTGTCTTCTAAGGCGTCGATGGTACCAAGTAGGTAATCCTTTATGCAATGACATTAACAAGGCATAGTAGAGGTCCAACATGTCGGTTACGTTGATGACAACATCGACACCGAGAGCGGGGGATGAAGAGAACCATTTTCCTGCTCACTATAATGAGGCAGACCAAATGGCGAGGTTCTCATCCACCGGTGGTTGCCGATACAACAATGGTAAGGACATGGTTGCTCTATTAGCGATGTATATCGTGATCTTGCATATCCTATGCCCTGATCGTCGTAGGCTAAGGTTGCATCATCTTGGGGCAGTGTCAAGGGTGTCACCATCTCCTGGGCCTTCAGGTCCTCATCCCTCGAGGATGTATCTTCTGTTGGTATCGTCTTGTTGTGATGTCGCCAATCTTGTGTTCAGGAGATGTGGGTGAATGACTGGCAAGGCATCTACCTTCTAGATTATCCATGAGGATTACAAGGAATCCAGTGGTCAGGGGCATAAGGGTTCTAGCGACCAAAGGTTTTGAAGGGGAAGATATCAATAAGGAAAGTATACCTTAGTTTTCGAAAAACTGAGAAGGGAAGAGAAGTATAGATAGTTTTGAAAACTAGTAGTAGTTTTGGAAATAGTTTTACCCTAACTAACGACCATGCTAACTAAGGCTTCCTACAGTCAGGATGGCTCTGATACCAGCTCTGTGGGGACCCCGACTCATAAGTCGTGATCAAAGAATGCACGTGTACAGTGATCCCAGAGATCAATGCTCACTGAACACACATAAGCTGAATAACAAGAGTCTTACATCCATACATACCGTATTACACAAGTAGGACCATTACGGTCAAGTCTTGAGTATAACATCGCAGCGGAAATCTTCGTCGATATCTTGGACCCATGCCATCTGCCTTAACCCTTCAGGCATTCTAACTGGGAAGCGTCCTAGCTCGCATGTTCGTCACCGAGGTACTCTTCTTCATATCATGTTCTTTCATGCCTGGCCAATAAAATAACTAGTGGCAAGCCAATGAGTACTTTGAATGTACTCGCAAGCAACCCAAGGGTGATAACAGAATAATTATGCAAGGCACTACTGCTAATTTGGCATTTTTGCGGAAAGCTAGTTTTTCTCATGCAAGTATGATCAACATTTATCAAGGATATGAATGCGTCTGCAACAAGTATCAGGAGGTTACAGACATCAACATCGGAATAGAGTTGTGAACAACTCATACTCAAGCTCATCGTGACTTCCTCATGAATCACGTCAACAGATTTACCAAACCGTGTTGTTTGTCAGAAACATATGGACGTAGTCTAAGAAGCACCACCCAACTGTCCTTGACCGTGGACACGGCTATTCGAATAGTTTTACACTCTGCAGAGGTTGCACACTTTACCCACAAGATCCGGGGAACTTCCGTGTCATCCACGACCCGCGGTACCTCAAGTACCCGGGGTAAGCACCCGATCACTATCTTTCCCTAGACGACACTAGCAAGGAGTCCACTCGTTGTTCCGTATCCTCACGATGTACATCATACGAGACTCACTCGAGATCGTAACACCCGAGAGGGGACACAATGGTGTATCCGGTGCCCTGTGAAAACAGTCATGGCCGCCCTACCTGGCACGACCCCGTCCCGAGAGAGAGCACCAACTCTCCCCCGTCACTAGTAATGCGGGCTCCAAGCTAGTATCGGCCTAGGTAATCAATAATGCCCATTCCCATATAAGGGTAGAGTGGTTGCGCATGTAAGGTTGGGACAGTCGAGAAATCTTAAATCTAACCCGTCTTTGTAAACAACACTTTTATCGAGCCTCGGTACACTACTTCTCCACCAAGTAGTGACCTAGTTCATCATCATCTCCCAGGGGCATTAGTGGCACCCACTGGGCTATTTGCATGTATGTCAAACCACACTTGTTTCTTTCCATGCATAACCCTGACTCACTTTGCGTAGCCATCTACTATAGAATATTTCTACAACCCACCAACACAACTCTAAGAAAGGGTAGATTCATGATCAATGCAAATATCAATGGAGTATGCAACGGAGGCAAACCTAGCAAGGTTGCCATTCAAGATATATATCATGCACTTGATGAAACAACGAAAATGCTATTATGATGAAACATGGTTCATCATGGTCAAAGGGCTGCTTGCCTGTTTTAAGAAAGTCTTCGATGTCTTCAAATATCTCTGGTCCAACTCCGAGCATTTCGTCTACTTCGTCAACTATCGTCGAAAGCGACCATAATAAGCAACACAACAAGGCAGAAAATAAAAGTGCTCTAAAAATATTGATTTGACTTTTCTAGGACATCTCTGGTTATATGAAAATTAACCAGAGTGGTTCCATTGGAATTGGGTCAGTGGATATTTATAAACATTTGGATATGGTGGAATCAAGGGGTTTATGGATTTGCAAGAAGTGTACAGAAATATATTTTTGAAAAATGAGCAAAGGCACCCATTTAACAAAGGATGATTTTAGAAGCATCTAGGAATTGGTTTCACAGGATTTGGAGTTGAAATGATTTTCCTATGAATTTGCAAAGTTGACAAATATGAAGAAATAGACCATTATTTGAGGTGATACAGAAAGTATTAGTAAAAATGTTCAAAACTAAGTTTTGAACTTATAGACATCTAGGATTTTGAATCATGGAATTTGGATCAAAAATGGGCTCTCTATGATTTTTTAAAGTTTACCAAAGCAATGGAAAAATAGGATTTGCTAATTATTTCTGAGGAGAAAGTTTTTTGAAAAATGTGCAAATAGCACCATGTGATAGATCATGAATTTAGAAACTACTAGAAATTTGAATCATCGAATTTGGAGTTAATTTGAATTGTTTATGGATTTTTGAACTTGACTGGAAAAAGAAAAAGGAAAAAGGGCTTAACCTTATCATGCACGCAGGGCGAGAGATAGGCAGCGGGCCGGCCCAGCGGCTCAGCTGCACGCGTGGAGGGGCCATGTCGGAGGCGGCTTCCTGGAAATACGCCTTCGCGTGAGGGAGACGGCAACGCCGGAAGCCGTCTCCACTTAAACGGGTGGGGTCCACCCACCGGGTCACTGACGAGCGGGGCCTGGGGCACACCGGAGGACTCAACGCGCCGCGGCGCACCCGTCCATGTGTTGCACGCCCGCGAGGGAGCCAGGGAAGAGGAGGGCTTCGGGTGTGGCGGACCGGGGTTGACAGCGGGTTCGGCAAGGCGAGGAAGGAACGGGGAGGAGTGGAGGGAGCACGGGAGGGGCTCGTGGTGACGGTGGAGGTGCTCTAGTGCGGTCTAGAGGGGAGGAGGAGGAGTGGTGGGCGCGAATTTAGGTGGAGGCCGACGGCAAGGCTCCGGCCATGGTGGCGGATGGAGAGTGCGAGGAGGGGAGTGGGTTGGTCCAGGGGATGCACGGTAGGGAGAGAAGGCCAAAGGAGTGGAGAGGGGGCTCGGGGGGTGCCTTAAGTAGAAGGGGGCGAGGTGCACCGTGGACAGTGCGCCGGCGAGGCTATTGCCGTCATTGCAAGCCACGGGGGCTCACGTGGGCGTGTCCGGGGTGTTTGTAGGGGTGGTCTACGCCAAGAGGAAGGGAGAGAAGGAGCGGGGGAGCGCCAGGGCAGCGCGCGTGTGAGCATGCCCATTGGAGCTCTCGGGCGGCCATGGTGCGCGTGCGAGCAGGGGCAGGAGAGAGAGGAAGAAGGGGGCCGACAGCGTGCCGTGTACTGGACATCGAGGCGACCTCGGGGGACACGAGGGGGAGGCCCTAGGTGGTCCGGTGGCTCGGGTAGAGAGCGGCTACAGTGCTAGGGCGCACTGTAGCGCGCTCTGGAGCACGCCTTTGGCATGCCATGGCATAAGAAAGGGGAAGTGGGCGCGGCCACTTGTGTCCAGTAGTGCTAGGGAGTAGTAAAGAAAGGGGAGAGGGCCTTGGATGCCCTGGACAGCCAGTAGGAGAGGAGAGAGGTTGAGGGAGAGAGGGAAATGGGCTGTCCAGAGAGAGAAAGTGAGGGTTTCACCCCCAAATAATTGATCTGAGATGCAGCCATTGCTACTGGAGGTAGAAGAGGTCTAGGAGAGGCTGTGGTAAAAAGTTGAGCTTAAGGAGATTAGTGGAAGAGGTCAAAATGGTGTTTTTGGAAAAATGGCAGAAGGTGTTTGTTGTTGGTTTGGTCAAGAAAATTAACTCCAATTGACATGAAAATTAACAGGATCAAGTGTCACACATAATTGAGGTTGACCATCAAGTTTGAGTCCATTTTGAGAAAGTTGCCAATGCAACTTTTGTAAACCCTAGAAATCAGCAGAAATGGGTTTTTCAACATTTAGTCATCCAAAACTATTCTCCTTGATGCACCACTTGGTTTAGTGTCATCATTTGAGGATTTGAACATGTCCACAAAAATTCAGATCAAAAGGACACACTTGGCAATGTAGAGTTGTTCAAATTTGGTTCTGGATAGAAAGGGTTTTGGGGTACTTTGATCAAGATAAAATTCTATCCAACTTGTGCCATTTGGTCTAGATGCATTATTACACCATTTGAGCATGTGCACCAAGTTTGAGAGCATTTGGACATGTTTGACAATGCAAAGTTGTTCAAACTTGAAAAAGGACAGAAGTGGTTTTGAGAGAGTTTCATGGGGTTATACTATTCTCCATGACATGGTACTTGGCAAGATCATCAAAAATGTCATATGTGACATGATAGAATTTTCTTGGAATTTTTGGGGAATATTTCCTTTTCAAATATTTCAAAAGCTTGAAATATCCAGAAAGGGTTTTTGAGGGATTTGACCAATATTTTGAACATGACCATGTGTTGAAACTCTTATATATGGGAAATATATGCCCACTGAGTTTCCCTGATTTTTTTCAAATATTTTTGAAACAATAAAATAATTTTTCCCTATTAAAGACCATTTCTGGCCTTAATAAAAAGCTTTTAAATAAAATAGGAAAATAACTTTTAAAATTATATTTTTGTGGTTTCTGGGAATCCTATATCTAATAGGTTTCAAATATACCTTTTGAAGGATTTTTACTACCCTTAATTAAGTACTTGTAGTGCAAACCTCAATTCAGGGGGTTTTTGGAAAACTAATTTTAGAAAATACTTTTTGGCCAAATTATTTTTGTAAGAAATTATTTTTATGTCCTATACACATGGCATGATCATTGGTTCAAGAGTTCGGAGCAAGGAGATGATGTATAGGAGTTGGAGGATTTATTCGATTTTTAGAGCACTTGCAAACAACAGACAAAAATCCAATCAAGGCAAGGTCCAAAACACTCAAAAGTTTTTGTCAAACCACATTTTATCATGATTTATTAGCTTAAGTGTTTTGGCATGAAAATCAGGGTGTGACACACCTTGGCCATGAAAACCGGGTATGCCACATCATTATCTCTGAGACGCCGCTTCTCCAAAGAAAGAACACTGTCGTGCAGACTCCGCATAGCACCGGTTGCAGCACTGAGCATATTTGTTGGTAGCATCGCCCTACCCGCCACATGCACCCTCCTCGAGATATCCTTAGGTGAAGGTGGCCTGTCCTGAGCACGGATCGTACTCGGTGCCGGCTGGCTCGCACCGGCGGCCTTTTTAGTCGGCCGTTTTCAGCCCTTCTTCTTGATCTGCTGTAATGGGACCGAGTTCTGCTCACAGAGCGCCTTCTTGAGTGTGTTGGGGCTGATAATATTTGGCACCTCCGCTATCTGAAGCTCGGTGAAGGCGGCAGCTGGAGGCGTCTCCTGAGAACTGAACACCAGACGACGCCTGTTGCAATTGGGTTTCTCTGCCGTACCAGCTAGATCGCGGTCGTCTTGTTTGGGTTCTTGAGAAGGAGGCCCGCAGAACTTGTCACCGTACCCATGTTCGGCAAAGTACTTATCGATGTTGGTCAATGTACCATCGTCGTTGTCGTCGTTGTCCGGATCCTGTGCCATATGCATGTCCGGATCCTGTGCCATAGGGATGTCCGGCATGTCCGGTAGCGTTGCGGCGTTCTTGCCATGGCTTGGCGCAGGCACGACTGGCGGTCTTGTCTGTGGGGTGGTGTCCCCCGCCCCAAACGAATCTGGCTCTTCGGCCGAAGCAGGGGCCAGCTTACGCAGGCGCTAAGGGCCATCTCATCTTCTTCGTCGGCCCCAGCGGGTTGAATCGGAGGTAACAGCTCGTCGCAGCCTCGCAGCACCCGAACCACTTCAACCCTATACATTGTGGGTGGCATCGGATTACCATGGAACACGGGGTTGCCCGGTTGAACGATTCTGCCCTTGGTGACATCGACCAACTCGCCGCCCACGAAGTGCAGAAGAGTGCAAGGAACGTTTGCGGCGCCCTGCGAAAACATGTAGGGCGTCAGGGATGCCCAGTCAAAGGCAAGGAGATGAAGTCCTCGGCCGAGAGGCTTAGTTACCGTGATGCCGTCAAGCTCAGCTAATGTCGAGGCACCGCCAACGGCGGGCGGGCAACTAACGGAGGGGCCGCTTGCTGGCGAGGTGCCGGCCGGCGTACACCCGGGTGCATTAAGCTCCAATGCCGGCATCAGAGACACCAATACCGCCGCCGCCGGAGACACCAGTGGCGCCACCGCCGTAGACACCAATACTGCCGCCGCCGGAGACACCAATGGCGCCGCCTGCATGTTGTGTGAGTTGCTGGCCGTGAAGCTGGAAATCGGGGGCGGCCCCTGTTGGCCACCCGCAATCCACGTCGTTATCCCATGAATCAAGGTAGGCATAATGCCGGTAAGTGTCGATCCCAGTTGTTGTTGCACTTGCTCTTGGACCATCTCCGGAATCCACGCCACTTGCGCCTTGAGTGCTTCAACCTCGCGCGACTGGCTTTCCGACCTGGTCTTTTTCTCCTTTCGCCCACCAGCGCCATAGTATGACGACCATTTTGTGGACAAGCCTTTGCCGTCCACACGACCAGCTGACGTCAGCTTATTGAGCTTATCCCTGTTTTTCATTACGTTCAATGCCCTATTCAAAGGGGTGTCGAAAGGGGAGCTCTGAGACAACCCCGCTCTACTGCTTTCTTTGTCCTGCGGAAGGAACGTGAACCATTTAGAAATATTGGGGATTAATTAGAATGCAACCATATGGAGCTAATTACGCGGGGGTGTACTCCTTACCAGAACAAGCTCAAGCTCCTTGGTCTTCGGATCCGTGGTAAGCTCCTTTGTTACCGGGTCCTCCTTGTACCAGGCCCTGAGAAAGTTCCTGGTCTGCTTGTCATTGTATTTCTCGAAGCGGGGCGATAGGCCTTTCTTGGCACGCTCCGCATCCTCCTTGTCCCATACAGGCTCCGCCACTCTGTAACCGCCGGGACCGAGTTGGTGGACCCCTATGTTCAACTGCCACATTTCTTTCCCCCACTGACTTGATTTGGAGGTTGCGGGGCTCTCGCACTTGATCTTGAACTTCTTGTAGTCATCTTCGCTCATTAAAGGATATTTCGCCTTGATCTTCTCATAACTATCACCTTTGTCAATCATTGCCTTAACCGTGCTTTTCCAAGTAGACAGGGCCGTGCTCATCGTCGTGAGGGCGGCACCGTTCACTTTATTACCCGAGAGGCGTGTGTTTGCGAACTCAGCGGGGAACTTGTATCGTTCGTGCAGCTTCGTGAAGAGGAGGCTGCGCAAATTCCCTCGGTCCTTATGCCTTAGGTTCTCGGTGTTGATCGAGGCGGTGCTCCGGAGAATGCACCCGAGCTGAATCGAGTACCCCTTGACTACGTGTTTGGGCGCCGTCGGATGCTCGTCGGAGTTCACTTCAGTAAATTCCTCCCTGACGGTGCCGAGCATGTTCGGGCGCCGGTCCTTCCGTTGCCTCTTCGGTTGGCTCCATCTATGCGTGCGCCGCCATCATCAGTGGTGGCATCCGCGGTGCCATCATCAGTGGTGTCATCCTTGACGCCACTAGGGGTTTTGTAGTCAGGATCGGCGTCTTCCGCGACGTCCTCATAGCGGTGAGGTTCTTCCTCCAACTCCTGGGACAGCTCCCAGAATTGCTTGCCGCCCGAACCGCCGGCCTCATCGTTGTGGGCCATGTTTCGCTCTAAATAGGAAAAAAGTTTGGTCAAAAAGTTGGTTATTGTCAAGGAACAAGATCATGGTCTCATCATTTAGGGTTTGTCGACAACGAGGCATCCTAAAAGCTAAGCTTTTATCATTTTTAGTTTGTGTGTCGACGCAAAGAGGTGTGTTGGAAATATGCCCTAGAGGCAATAATAAATTAGTTTATTATTATATTTCCTTGTTCATGATAATCGTTTATTATCCATGCTAGAATTGTATTGATAGGAAACTCAGATACATGTGTGGATACATAGACAACACCATGTCCCTAGTAAGCCTCTAGTTGACTAGCTCGTTGATCAATAGATGGTTACGGTTTCCTGACCATGGACATTGGATGTCATTGATAACGGGATCACATCATTAGGAGAATGATGTGATGGACAAGACCCAATCCTAAGCCTAGCACAAAGATCGTGTAGTTCGTATGCTAAAGCTTTTCTAATGTCAAGTATCATTTCCTTAGACCATGAGATTGTGCAACTCCCGGATACCGCAGGAATGCTTTGGGTGTACCAAACGTCACAACGTAACTGGGTGACTATAAAGGTGCACTACAGGTATCTCTGAAAGTGTCTGTTGGGTTGGCACGAATCGAGACTGGGATTTGTCACTCCGTGTAAACGGAGAGGTATCTCTCGGCCCACTCGGTAGGACATCATCATAATGTGCACAATGTGATCAAGGAGTTTATCACGGGATGATGTGTTACGGAACGAGTAAAGAGACTTGCCGGTAACGAGATTGAACAAGGTATAGGGATACCGACGATCGAATCTCGGGCAAGTACAATACCGCTAGACAAAGGGAATTGTATACGGGATTGATCAAGTCCTTGACATCGTGGTTCATCCGATGAGATCATTGTGGAACATGTGGGAGCCAACATGGGTATCCAGATCCCGCTGTTGGTTATTGACCAGAGAACGTCTCGGTCATGTCTGCATGCTTCCCGAACCCGTAGGGTCTACACACTTAAGGTTCGGTGACGCTAGGGTTATAGAGATATTAGTATGCGGTAATCCGAAAGTTGTTCGGAGTCCCGGATGAGATCCCGGACGTCACGAGGAGTTCCGGAATGGTCCGGAGGTATAGAATTATATATAGGAAGTGCTATTTCGGCCATCGGGACAAGTTTCGGGGTCACCGGTATTGTACCGGGACCACCGGAAGGGTCCCGGGGGTCCACCGGGTGGGGCCACCTGCCCCGGGGTGCCACATGGGCTGTAGGGGGTGTGCCTTGGCCTATATGGGCCAAGGGCACCAGCCCCAAGAGGCCCATGCGCCAAGAGAGAGAAAAAAGGGGAGAGTCCTAAAAGGGGAAGGCACCTCCGAGGTGCCTTGGGGAGGATGGACTCCTCCCCCCCTTGGCCGCACCCTTCCTTGGAGGAAGGGGCAAGGGCTGCGCCTCCCCCCTCTCCCTTGGCCCTATATATAGTGGGGATAAGGAGGAGCAACCATACCTAAGGCCTGGCGCCTCCCTCTCCCTCCCGTGACACATCTCCCTCCTCCCGCAGCGCTTAGCGAAGCCCTGTTGGAATCCCGCTACTTCCACCACGCCGTCGTGGTGCTGGATCTCCATCAACCTCTCCCTCCTCCTTGCTGGATCAAGGCGTGGGAGACGTCTCCGTTCCGTACGTGTGTTGAACGCGGAGGTGCCGTCTGTTCGGCGCTAGCATCATCGGTGTTTTGAATCACGACGAGTACGACTCCATTAACCCCATTCTCTTGAACGCTTCCGCGCGCGATCTACAAGGGTATGTAGATCCACTCCTCCCTCGTTGCTAGATGACTCCATAGATAGATCTTGGTGACACGTACGAAAATTTTGAATTTATGCTGCGTTCCCCAACATCTCACCCACCGCTAAAGTCTCGACCGATCGGAGCGCTTGCACCGGCGGGAAACAGGGAGGGAGGACAGCACAGGAGCCGACCGATAGTGGGTCGACGGTTGCCGCAAGAGGACGCCGTGGATGCACGCGCGAAAGTGCGTTGCCCCGCGGACAGGGAGTGCGTCCACGTTGAGCGGAGCCTCCTGAAGCCAAGCAGAGTCGTCGGCGATGAACGTGAGCGCGCCGAGACGGATCTCGCGGCCCTCCACCAAAACTCCGCCAGAAACCATGATGATTTGGACCGGAAAAGATCGCAACTCCTCCAACAAATCGCTAAAACACCTGCCCCATGGTGGGCGCCAACTGTCGTGGTCCTAAGTCTGGCAGTAATGTAGGGGGGTAGGTATGGAGAGGCAAGATCTTAGCTATGGAGAAGTTGTAAGCACACGAGGTTTACGAGTTCAGGCCCTTCTCGGAGGAAGTAATAGCCCTACGTCTCGGAGCCCGAAGGCGGTCGAATGGATTATGCGTGTATGAATTACAGGGGTGCGAACCCTTTACACTGAGGAGGGGGGTGGCTTATATAGAGTCCGCCCGACCCCTCCGGCCCTCAGTTGTACAGGGTTTTAAATACATTAAGGTGAGGCGTTACTGGTAACG
This sequence comes from Triticum urartu, assembly GCF_003073215.2. NCBI lineage: Eukaryota > Viridiplantae > Streptophyta > Magnoliopsida > Poales > Poaceae > Triticum > Triticum urartu. Next base: position 696,248,366 of record NC_053024.1, read on the forward strand.
CCTCTAATAAAGTGCTATCATGACCATAAAAGCTACTTAATTACCGACCATTAGCGTGCAGAGTGCCTTTAGGTCTCCTGGCCGTCGAGTGATTGGACCTTGGTCGAGTGATTGCTTCTTGGTCGAGTGTCTTCGAGTCTGTCGAGTGAAGCACCTCCAAGTCGATTGAAAGGTGATTTCTTCTTGAGATGTCCTTGGGTAGGGCAGCTGGGACAGGTCCATGACCCTACCCTAGGTACATAGCTTCATCAGCGCCGACACAGGCGGAGAAGGAGGCGGAGTGCCGCCACGCGCCAGAGAAGGAGCCGGCCGAGTGCCCTGATCATCACTCGCCGGAGGAGGATGCGGTGGAGGAGGCGGAGTGCCCTGACTCGCCGGAGGAGGAGGCGGTGGAGGAGGCGGAGTGCCCTGACTCGCCGGAGAAGGAGGAGGAGGCGGAGGCGTCCAGTTCGGAAGGTTGATGAGCTCCTTCTGCCATAGGCATGGAGTCTTCAGAGCAGAACCCAGCCTAGTCTCCCCTTCACCGGTAGGGTGGTCAAGCTGGAGGTCCTCAAATCCCTCCGTTATTTCACCCACCATCACCCTAGCATATCCTTCTGGAATCGGCCGGCAGTGAAAAGTTGCGCCGGGTTCAGTAGGATAAACAGAGCCAACAGCCGCCTTGACCTTCAAATTCATCCATTGCGTCATAAGGTGGCAATTTTGAGACTCCATGATAGCATCCACGGGATAGCTAGCAGGAGCCGTCAAGACATGCTCCAGCTGAAGCAGCTCGGTGGAAGCCACGCTGCTTCTCCGCTGAGATGGCGGGGTAGCTTCTGGGGAAGCTTCAGCAGTTCGTTTGCTGCGATTTGCTTCTCGTTCCTCTATCGCTTGTACCCTTGCTTGCAGCGTATGCATTTGGGCCTGCTGCACTTTTTTCCTCCTCTCCTGGCATTTGTAACCGCCTGCGTCCGGAAACCCAACCTTCCACGGAATGGAGCCTGGCGTGCCTCGTGTCCGTCCAGGGTGCTCAGGATTCCCGAGGGCCATTGTGAGCTCGTCGTTCTCTCTGTCTGGAACGAACGACCCTTGCTGCACTGCTTCGATATACTGTTGAAGCTTCTTGACTGGTATGTCCATTTGATCGTTCGTCCAAATGCAATTCCCTGATACAGGGTCCAAGGTTCCGCCAGCCCCGAAGAACCAAGTCCGGCAACGGTCTAGCCAGTTAATTGTCTCTGGTTCGATCCCTTTATCAACCAGATCATTCTCAGTCTTGGCCCACTTAGGCCGGGCTACGAGGTAGCCACCTGACCCCGTGCGACGGTGATGCTTCTTCTTCGCAGCATTTTGCTTGTTTGTCGCCAACATCTTCTTACTCTTTTCCGATGTCTTGTGGGCCACAAATGTGGGCCAGTGATCTCTGATCTTCTCATACCTGCCCTTGAATTCTGGTGTCTCTTTATTTTCGACAAACTTATTCAGCTCTTTCTTCCACCTCCTGAATAGTTCTGCCATCCTCTTAAGAGCAAAAGACTTGATTAATTGCTCTTTAACTGGCTTCTCCGTATCATCCTCTGGCGGTAGGGTGAAATTTGACTTCAACTCAGTCCAAAGATCATTTTTCTGCATATCATTGACATAAGACACCTCAGGGTCTTCTGTAGCCGGCTTTAACCATTGCTGGATGCTGATCAGGATCTTGTCCCTAACCAAAACCCCGCACTGAGCAACAAATGCGCTCTTTGTCCGAAGGGGTTCAATCGGTTGGCCGTCGGGCGCGATTGCCATGATCTCAAACTTTTGATCCGAGCTCAACTTTTTCTTCGGGCCTCGTCTCTTTACCGAAGTTGTGCTCGATCTGGAGGGCTAGAAAAAAGAACAAAGACTTAATTAATATGTGTACATACCAAAACAATGAATGCATCAATTAGCTAGTCAGCAGAAGCTTAACTAATATATATACCTGGCCGGACTCGGTTCGGTCACCGGAGACGTCATCACGGTCTCCTTCTTGCACCGGCATTGGGTCACCGGAGCCGTCCTCACGGTCTCCTTCTTGCATCGGCATTAGGTCACCGGAGCCATCATAATCATAGCCAGCTGCTTCCAGACCATCGGTGTCGTTGAGAAACAACGAGCAGACGGCATCACTTCCTCGTGTGATTATGTCCCCCAACAACTCTTCTTGTACTTCGTCTCGGGCGGTGTCCATAGTTTCTACAAATATTTACAACATGGCAATTATTATTCAAACATGACAGATGGATATATTAGTGGCAAACGTAGAACTAATATTAATTAGTGGCCTCGACGCTGCTTCTCTAGGGTTTGGGGTGGCCTCGACGCTGCTTCTCTAGGGTTTGGGGTGGCCTCGACAACGCTTCAAGGATAGAAAAAGAAGAGGAAGAAGAAAAAAAAAGAGGAGAAGAAAGAATAGAGGAGTAAGAACTCCTCTATTCTTTCTTCTCCTCTTTTTTTTTTCTTCTTCCTCTTCTTTTTTTATCCTCTTCTTCCTCTCATGTTCGACCCCCCATCATGTTGAAGTTATCAGGAGGGGGTATATCGACCCCCCACGTGTTGAAGTTATCGGGAGGGGGTATATCGACCCCACCCCACGTGTTGAAGTTATCAGGAGTTTATATCGACACGACATACGTACATGCGGAAAAATAATATTATTGGGGAGGGGGTATATATATCGACCCCCCCTCGTGTTGAAGTCATCGGGAGTTTATATCGACACAACATACGTACATGGGAAAATAATATTATCGAGGAGGGGGTATATCGACCCCCCCTCGTGTTGAAGTTATCGGGAGGGGGTATATTCTATTTTTCTCTTCTTCTCCTCTATTCCTTTCTTCTTCTCCTCTTCTTTTTCTTCTTTTTTCTTCTTCTTATTTATTTCTCCTTGTTTTCCTCTCCCCTCTTCTTCTCCTTTCTTCCTCTTGTTATTTCCTTTTTCCTCTCATTCTTTTTCTTCTTCTTCCTTCTTAAAAATACATGAAGTAGTATTGCTTGTTTTTTTTAAAATAATGTTCATATAGAAATTTTATAAAAAAAAGTAAAGGTTTTGCCTAATTCATTGTTCATATGAATATGCAAACATTTGCATATTTACAATAATCAATATCACCAAAAAAATCTATGAATAGAAAAATACTATTTTATTCTGTTAATCTATCTTTTGCATACATATACACACATACATATACTATACATATACATATAATCAGGAAAAAACATATATGAATTTGCAAAAAAATTAAAAACATGGGGGAAGAGGGGGCGGTGCCGGCCCTGACCAAAGCGATAGGCGACGGCGGCGTGGGGCGGCGATGGCGAGGCAGAGGCGGGGCGGCGATGGCGTCGGGGTGGCGACGCGGGGCGGCGACGGCGTAGGTGCGCGAAGCGGGGCGGTGACGGCGTCGGGGCGGCGTGGGGAGGTGACCACGACGGCGCGGGGTGGCGCGCGACGAAGGAGTCGGGGCGGCGCGGGGTGGTGATGGCGTCTGGGTGGCGCAGGACGGTATTGGAGGCAGGGGCGACGACGGCGACGGCGAGGCGCAGAGGGGCAGCCTGGCGGCGTCGGGCGGGGAAGACGAACTGAATGGAAATTTCACAAGTGCTAGTTATATAGCAAAGGCATTGGTCACGGTTTGTGCTACGAACCGTGACCAATGCCCCCTTTAGTCCCGGTTGCTGGCACCAACCGGGACCAAAGGTTGTGTGCTAGAACTGGCGCAGTACGGTGGGATGTTTAGTCCCACCTCGCTAGCCGAGAGGAGCTTGGAGTGGTTTATAAGCTCTGCCGAGCCGACCACTTCGAGCTCCTCTCTACTGCAGGCTTACGGGCCTAAATCCACTGTTTGTGCCTGTGGGCCTACTAGGTCTCCTGCGGGCCTGAATCCTGGCCCATGGTAGGGTTTCTAGTCGCATTCAGGCCGTGGGGGCTCAGTAGGAGGCACTTTTTTTGTTTTTTGTTTTCTTTATTTATTGTTGCTATTTTTAATTTTTTTTCCAGTTTTTTTGTTTTACTTTCTGCATTATTTATTTTCTTTT